>NW_026059151.1:0-65730 GCF_023721935.1 Panthera uncia | reverse complement strand
CCCCCCCCCCCCCCCCCCCCCCCCCCCCCCCCCGCCGTTGATCCGAGAGCCTAGCTTGCACAGGCTTGGTAATCGCTCACCCGACAGCTTTGACTTCCCTCCCGGGCTCCCGGCCCAGGCCCAGGCCCCACTTCTCCACCCTTGAGCGGATGACACAGAGCTGGGCGTAGGGGAGAAGCGAGGGCCGGGGGCGCCCGGCCGGCTCAGTCCGTAGAGCGTGTGAGTGTTGATCTCGGTCGGGGCTGTGAGTTCGAGCCCCAAGTTGGGTGTGGAGGTTACTTACAAATAAAATCTTAAAAATAAATGAACGAGGGAGATCTAAGCGTGAGCGGGTTGCCACCGCCGAGGGAGGAGCCCAGAACATACCCACCCGGGGCTGGGTGTGCAGAAAGAGCAGGTGCGTGTTGGTTCGGGGGGGCCCCCCTGGATCGCATGCCCAAAACCCACCTCTGCAAGGGCCCTAGAGCCCATCACTAGTGATTGGAGGGAACGCAGCGATGTGGACAGAGAACTGGTGTGGAGAGAAGAGCGGGGTCATGCACTGACCGGGCCGAGACGTCCCCTGCCCAGGCCTGGTCCGGGGACGCAGGAGGACGGGCCAATCTATTTGCAAGGCTCCTCGTGGCTCCAGTGGGTGGTGACTGTGTGGTTAAGTCCAAACTGATCATCAGGGAAGGAAATTTGTAGGCGGGGTGCGGTCGGTTCAGATGGGGCCAGGGTGGGCTTGAAGCCCGTGCCAGGCTTGAAGCTGAGGGCAGCTTCAAGGACAGTGAGGGCTCCGGCCCCAGGGTGCGGGGCAAACCCTGGGACAGAGGGCAGGGACTTCAGATCGACACAGAAGTGTCACTGCCCAGCCCGGCGGGCCTCCTGGGGACAGCGGGGGACTGCCGGTGGGTGTTCTTGGCCTGGGCCTGGCCCTTTAGGAGCAGACGCTCCCGGGTGCCATGGGGACAAGGTGGGGTGCAGCAGGGAGAAGGCCTCCCCCCGCACAGATCCCCCAGAGCACCCAGCCACCCGCTGCCCTGAGGAGGGAGAAGTGGTTGGTGCTCCAGGAAATCCTCCCTGGCGCCCGTGAGAGGACCTTGCAATCCCATCCCTGCTTACATAACGTAACACAGCTGAGCCAGCCAAGTTCAAACTGGTGTTTTTGCTTTTGCTGAGGTGTGTTTACCTTGCCAAGGGAGGTCCTAGTTCATCGTTTCTTGACTCCTGAAGGCCTGGCCGAGGCCCCTCCCCCCAGCGGGGCTCACAGACCTGAAGTGGCCCCCCCCATCGTCCGTGTCCAGCGGCTGGGGACACTGTCCCGCTGCAGCTAAGCCTCCCCCTCTGAGGCCTCGCTGGAGGTGCTTGCATTTCGGGAACAAAAGGGCTCTTCTGTCTGAGGAGCTCAGAGATGTTCCAGAAGATTCCATAGGAGGAACAGGAGGTCAGGTCAGGAACAGGGGTTTCTGCTGCCTTTGGGGAGGCCGGGTAAACTGCGTTCAGGGGTCTTCTTGGGGCTTCTGAGCCGGTGGGCTCAAGAGAACGGCTTTGCCCGAGCTTCGTTTTTGTGAGTCTCTTTAAAACAGAAGGAACCAGCCCTCACTTGTCGGGGTTAGTGGGTGTTCGAAGAGCCTTCCCTCCCAGGGCTTCTCCCCGCTTCCTCGCAGAAGGCCGTGGTGCCCAGACGGACCGTCCCCGCCAGGGGCCCACGGGCGGCCTTCAGCTGGCTGTGTCCTGCCCCCGGAGCCCAGGAGGGCGCAGGAAACCGGTGACCAGGAACAGGAGGCCCGGGTGGGCCTGTGCCTTCCCTGAGGGCCACCACCCCGGGCAGCGGGGACTTGGCTTTTCCCTAGGGGACGGGCGCCCTTGGCCTCACTGAGTGGTGATCCTCCCATGTGTTCCCCTTCTTATCGGGACTGGACAGACGGGGCCTTCTGGAAAGTAAGAGAAGTGCTTTGGTTCCGGGGCCAGGATCAGTCCGGTCAGTGACCAGCACAGCTCGGGGAAGTCTGAGTCTCTTACCAGGTTTTTGGGGGGTCGGGGGAGGGGGGCAAACAGATGTACTTTCCGGCTTTCCAGGTTTTTTTTTTGCCTGTGGGAGGACCTGCTTGCTAGGCCACATTGTCTCCGCAGGAGCTGACGGGCCCTGCCACCAGGTGCGGGAGGGTGACCTCGTCCCCCTCACCCGGCTCCGGTCCCCGCCCTCCCACAGAGGCAGGGCTGTTTTGTCCACCAGGACCTTCGATGGAGTTCCAGAAGTCGTTTTTGGCTTCTGCGACTTTTATTCCTTTTTGCTGCCCAGACTTTGCCGCAAGCAAACTAACCCCAGGCCCAGAACATTCCCAGACACCGGACCCCGGGCCCGAGGGGCCGCTCTACGGGAAGCACAGAGGCCCTTTCACTGCCGTCCAGACGGGAAGGTGGCTTAGGTTCCTCGGCCAGGGCCCAGCCAGCAGCGCTCTCTGGTTACACAGCCCTGAGGAGGCATCCTGGGCCTGGAGCACATTGGTCAAGGGCTGGCTGAGCTGGGGGGCGAGGGCGGCAGAGTGAGGTCAGCGCTGGGAAGGAGATCCGGGGTGCTCGGCCGGGCGCCACCTGGCCCGCTACCTTTATCCTCGGGAATCGGAGTCTTTTCTCTGCTCAGAGATGCCAAGTGCCGAAACCCCACAGAGCACAGCGCTCTTTCCTCGAGGCGGCGAGCCGTGGTCCGCTCGGGCTCCTTCTCTTGTCACTTAAAACCGATGGAAAACTGAGCCAGGAGACAGAACAGGGTCTCAAGTGACTCCCTGGGCGCGAGCCCCCAAGCCCCTCCTCGCATCATTCAGCTTCAGGCCTGTGTGGAAGGCTGCGTAGACGAGCCTGGGGAGGGCTCGACTCGGGCCGGCCGAGTCCCCCCAGAGGTGCCGGGGGCCTCTAGCCCAGCCGGGTGGCCTCCCTCCTCCCACCGAGGCCCCTGCAGCAGGTGCTGGGCGTCCCTCGCTTTCTGCCTTCCGCCACCCTGGGCTTTGGGGCTCATGTTCCCCGGGTCCCGCCTGCTCTTTCCTCTACAGAGACCACCAAGCTTCCTGTCGTGGTCCCAGCAGCACATGTCTTCAGGGAAGGTTCCCACGGCCTCCGCCCCCTCTCACCCACCTGTCGCGTTCTCGGGATTTAAGTGCAAAAGTGAATGCCCAGGGCGCCCGGGGGGCTCAGTCGGTTGGGCGTCCGACTTCGGCTCAGGTCATGATCTCATGGGTCGTGGGTTCGAGCCCCGCGTCAGGCTCCGTGCTGACAGCTGGGAGCCCGGAGCCTGCTTCGGATGCTGTGTCTCCTTCTCCCTCTGCCCCTCCCCTGCTGGCACTCTCTCTCTCAAAACTAAATATTAAAAAAAAAAAAAAAAAACCTTTTTTAGCGAGTGCCTGTGTGGGGGCACCACCCCTTGACCGAGGTAACTCCTTGAATCCCCAGCTCAGCAAGGCCTGGACAAGTGGGGCCACCAGCCTGAAGTCATGTGGCTGCCGAGTGCCAGGAGCACAATTGGAGGCCAGAGGTTGGTGCCTAAACACCGGCCGGCTGACCCCTGGCTCCCTGGACGCCCCTGTAACACCCGCAACACAAGTCCTGTCTGTCTGTCTGTCCACTCAGGCGCAATTGGAGAGTCGGGTTGGGGGGCGAGGGGTCTGCCGGAGCGTCCCCTCCAAGGCAGCTGTATGTCCCTTCACTGCGGCCCAGAGCAGGCCCCCCCCCCCCCCCGGGAGCCCCCACCCCCCTCACCCCCACCCCCACCCTGTTTTTACTTCTCTATTATTCTGCTTTGTGGTTGCCTGCAAACTGCATTTTCCCTTCCCTAGGGGCTTGGCTCTGGGCTGTTCTTTCTCCCAGGGCTTGGCTCCCGGCCTGGAGGAGGTAAACAAGGCCCTTGTCGTGGGCAGGGGTGCAGGGCCCATCCCGCCTCGCCCATCTTGAGTCCCCGTCCTCGTCTGGCCACTGGGGTTCCGGGGAAAAGGCTGTGGGGGCAGAGGGGGCGCGGTCCGGACGTCCTCTCCCCCTCCTCTCTCCCCTCTTCCCCCCATCCCTCCCCCTCCCCCCCTCCCCAGGCTTTCCCGCTCTGTCTGGGCCAGCTGCCACCAGACCCAACAGCGAGCAGGGATGGCGTCGGGGAGCCCCTGGGAGCCGTGCGTTGGCGGCAGGAGGGCGGGAGGCTCCCTGCTCCGCCGCCTTGGCAGGCCCGCCCTGGCTCCGAAGGGAAACCATCTGCTTTTCCCTTTCCGCTGGATGTTCCTTTGCCTTCCTCCAGAGAGGTGTGGGGAAGGCGGCGCGGGGCCCGGGGAGGCACACACACCCCTGCGCCCCACTTTCTGTCTGGCTCGCCTCCCCCGTTCTCGCCCTGCCCCGCAGTGTGCTGTCCAGACAGACCTCCCCCAGAAGGAGCCGAGGCCCTCGCTCCCATGTGAGTCTGAGTCACTGGCAGGAAACCCTCAGGAAGCAGGGCAGAGGGCAGAGGCCTCCTGTGCCCAGAGCTGGGCCCTCCCGGCCTCTTTTCTCGAAGAAGAGCCCCGGATGCCCGGCCCCCACCCCGGCCAGTACAGGTGCGCTCAGAGCTGGGCTTAGCTGGTCTGAGGGTTCTCGCACCTGCCTGGGCGTGAGGCCGGGGGAGGGGCGGGGGTCTTTGAGGACAGGCTGGCAGGACTCCCCACTAGTGTTCAGCAAGGTCCAGAGTCTGAGCCTCATCTTCTGGATCCCAAACCCTGGTATCTGCCGGCCACCGGGCACCCTGGCTCTCCAGTCTTCCTTCAGGGGGAATTTGCCAGAACACCACCTCCCACCTACTCAGCCTTCTCCCTGCATCCCACGGCCCGTGTCTCAGAATAGTCTAAGAAGTAGATGATATATATAACTCCTCAAGGAGAATTCAGCCATCTTTCTGGGCACGAGCTCTGGAAATTTTCAACATTGTCAGTGAAAAATTTTTTATTTTGATTTATTTTTTGACGTTTATTTATTTTGAGAGAGAGCGCGGGCAGGTGCGGATGTGTGGCCAGGGGAGAGGCAGAGAGAGAGGGAGACAGAGAATCCCAAGCAGCCCCCGCGCCGTCAGCACAGAAGGACGCGGGGATCGAACTCACGAACCGCAACATCGTGACCTGAGCTGAGATGAAGAGTTGAGACGCTCAAGCCACTGAGCCACCCAGGCGCCCCTCGAAGAATTTTTAAATTCATTCTTTCAGCAGAGATTTTCTGAGCATCCAATACGTGCCAGGTGCCGGGGACCAGCGGGGAGCCAGAGAAGACATGGCCTCTACCCTCGGGGAGCTTACTTCCGGGGTGCGGTGGGAGGGTGGGGGCGATATTGCCGCAGGACCTTGAACAGATGTGACCATGACTCGAGCTAGGGGTGGGAGGTGCACAGAGCTGAACTAGGTCACGGGAGGAGGGACGCTGCATTTGAAATCTGAAGGATGAGCAGGGGTTCAGGAGCTGAGGGGAGAGGGTGCTCCCCCACCGCAGGAGGGCGAGGAGGGGAGGGGTGGGCGGGTCAGAGAGCACAGGCCCTGAAGGGTTAACCAAGCATCTCGCTGTTTCAAGGACAGCAGGAAGCTGTCCCGGGGTTTACACCAGGGATGTGCAAGATCAGGTCTGTATCTGCAGAAAGTCACTCTGGCCACAGGGCACGCTGGGGGCGGGACAGGGAGGCAGAGCACGTGTGAGGGGACCGGACAGGGCCTTTGCTCTGCTCCAGGGGAGGCGGCCGTGCAGGTGGATTGAGATCGACTTTGGAACTTGCCGATTGATTGGCTCCACGGGGGTGGAACGAAGGAGGGGGTTTCAAAGACGTCGCCTGGGCTCTTGGCTTGCCATTCGGGGGGTGGGTAGTGCCCGCGACAGCGAGGGAACCCCGAAGGAGACAAACTCAGGGGCCCAAGGTCACGGTGCGATCGCAGATGCGCGAGGAGGGGATGTTGAGATGCTCACGAGCAGGGGAGGCGGCAGGGGGCTGCTGGGGTCTTGGTGGGAAACACGCACCTGTCTGTCTGTGCAGGGGTGACGGCGGGAGCCACGTTCGCGGAAAGGGTGGCCCCATTCGGACACAGGTTCTCTGGCGCCCCAGCCAGCTTCGTTGTTGACCCACTGGTTTCCGGAGGCCTGTGGGTTTCCAGATCGTCCTTTTTACCCCCCGACGGGTCGCTAGAAAGTCACCCAGCAGGATCCCAGCCACAGCGGCTCAATTGGTCTTGTGGGGAGTGGGGCCGCAGGAAGGCCGTCGCCCTTCTGGTCTTTCCCCTTTAAAAAATAAAATTAAAAAAAAAAACACCATAAAATAATCCCTCTGCCGAAGGGGCACAGGTTCGTTCTGTGACTCAGTCACAGCGCATTTCATCCCCAACCGGTGGCCAGTCTTACCCTTCTACCGAGAGAACAGGGAGACACCAGCTGCGGAGGCCACATGGTATGTAAACAGAGGTCAAGGTTCCGCAGAGAGAGGCCCCCTCCCTGCCCCCAGGGCTGGGGCGGGCGGGGGCAGGGGCCACTGGTGTTTTGCATTCTGACACCTGTCAGGAAGTGGATTCTCACTTAGAGAAGCAGCCTGGGGGGCTCAGTGGGTGGAGCCTGCAACTCTGGATCCCAGGGTTGTGAGGTCGAGCCCCACGTTGGTTACTTAAAAATAAAATCTGTAAGAACCAAAAGGACAATTTTGAAGGCTGAGCATTTGTTGTTGAGAGTTTGTCCACGGGGAACTGGATGTATTATTTCCCCGCCCTGACTTTTTTCAGTTAGTGAGGATGATGTTAAGGTTTGTATAATAGAAAACTCAAAGCAGCGGTGGCTCAAACAATGTAGAAATGTGTTTCCCTGTCACCCAAAGGAAGTTTAGGAGTAAGTCGTCCCGCAGTTAGCAGGAACCCATTTTCCATCATTGTCCTGGTGCTGACCTCTTTCCTCAAGAAAACCTCATGGCCCAAAATGGCTACCAGAGTCCAGGCATCACACCTATGCCCCAGGAAGCGTGAAGGGGGAAGGGCAAAAGGTACGTGCTTCCCAGCCGAGTCCAGGCTCTTTCCAGTCTTCCACACACGGGCAGGATCCATGCACCGTTGTGCACGTTGTGCACTGCACAATCTTAGAGGATGCCACGCACGTCATCCTCTAGATGTATGTAGATCTACGTACAAGTGCTTTCTGGCAGATGGCAATGAGGCATCCTATGACAAAAGCAGCAGATTAGGTTAATTTTCTGGCAGCGTTTTGAAGAATGGGGTCTTTTCCTAATTCACACGGAGGTACTGTCTGGGCCACGAGCGGGGAGGAGGGGGGCTCCGCCCCAAATACACTTACAGCTCTTTGTCAGCACCTAATCGCCCCTTCAAATCCTCAGCTCGATGCTAAGCTGCAGGGAGCACCAGGAAATGCAGTGTTTAGCTGAGCTTTGCCAACAACAACAACGATTCCCTCCATTCGATTCCATCCCGAGGAAGGAAGGGGCCAATTTAGCCGCCAGGCTCAGCCACCCCGTGTCTCAACCCGAGGGCGCGTTTGCGGAGCGGCCGGAGTTAGGGTGCCGAGTTTTGAGGAACTTGCCCAGGCCCCCTTTTTCTCACACAGCCATGCCGTGCTCCCCTCCCCAAGTGCCCGTCCTCGCCTCGCTCCGGAGTCTTGGCTTGTAATTTACAGGAGGGCCATCCGAATGGCAAACCCGATTTCTGAGTTAAAACTCCCGGCTTCATCATGCAAAAGGAACCGCGTACAAAGGAGGTGAGGTAGAGACCCATCTCGGCCGGCGCAGGTAGAAATGGAAAGAGTGCGCCCCGGAGGTCCCAAGTGTCCACACCTGCGTGGAACCCGGATATAGATCCCAGAGGCTCCTTGCTTACACGGCGCACTGTCTCTCGGCCTCGTAAATCCCTGTTTATCCTTAAAACCTCTGCTCCGCTCCCCGCTCATCCGTGCAGCCTTTGTGGCCGACTTAACCACTGCCGCGTTTGCACGCTTCTCCTCGTCTGTGTAGACGGCTGTCATCACTTGTTCATCTGTCTGCCTGTCCTACCAGAGCATGAGCTCCTGCGGCACAGGGCTGTGACCCACCTCCTGTGCCTGCAAAGGGCCGGGCTCACGGTCACAGCCACGCGGTGACCGCCGAACCCGCCCGTGGTCCCACGAGCCAGTTTGCGTTTCCCCTCCCGGGGCCCCGATCCGAATCTCTTACCTGAAAAGAACGAGTGACTTCTGGTGCCTTCCAGACCGCATTCAACTTACAAGAGTTGACTTCGGCTTTTAGGACCAAGCCTCAAATGAGGTGTACATACGGTTTTGAAGCTTGTATTTTTGCCCCGAGCCTAACAGAAACACCGCCTTCGGTGAAACTCCAAGGCCGACGTTCCGTTTACCGGCGACGGGAAGCACCTGCCTGGCTTGACCTCCTGCGTTTAGAGCCGTTACCTTGCGGGAGTCAGGCTCCGAATCCTCAGATCTCGCCGAGTAAAGAGTCAAAACCCGGGCGGGGGACCGCAGTCAAGGGCCGGCGTGCAGGCTCGGGAGGCCCGTGACCACGGCCACCCCAGGCTCCCCACGGGGTGTCCCCGCGGCGGTGACCCCGTGCACCCCTGAGTTGTGTCCCGCACCTGCCCGAGCCTGGCTCCTCGGGTGTCTCTGGCCCAGGCGACACACGGGCCTGTGCCCCCTGCACACTGTCATCGCGGTGAGTGCCGGGCCGGGCCCCACCACCAGAGGAAACTCCACGCTGCCGTCTCGTGGCCCTGACAGTGGCCTTCCTTTAGGAACGGTCTGCGGGACGTGCCGTTTTGTGTCTGGCCCGCTCGGTGCGGACCGTTGGGGGCCCCCCTGCGTGGACGGATGGCGTCGGGGACGTTTCTAGGTGTGGGGCTCCCCACCTACAGCTGCTCGGTGTAGCGCACCCTCGGGCACCTTCGGGCTGGGTCTGCGCCTCGGGGCGAATCGCGGAGTCCTCGCGTTTGTGAATGTCGAGTTCTAGTAGATTCCGCCAGTGCTCCAGAGAGGTGGTGGGAAAGTCTGCTGCTAGATGTTGACTTCTCCTAGCTTCTCTCTAGGAGTGACCGCCACTACGGTTCCGACGGTGCCCTCCACGTGCCCTCGCCTCCTTAAAGGGAAAGGTCTCACTTGAGTCTCCTGGTGGCAGGGCTGAGGCGTCCCCAGCCTCCCCGCCTCCCCGCGTCAAGCTGGGGTGATGGCCGCACTGTCTGTCGTACACAAAAAATCAGCAGATCGAACACTCTAAGTGGGCGAATTATATGGCCCGTGAATTATGCCTCGATAGAGCTGTTTAAAAAAAAAAAGCTGAGGGCTCCTGGGGGGCTCAGTGGGTTAAGGGTCCGCTCAGGGCATGATCTCAGGGGCGTGGAGCCTCCTTTAAAAAAATACAACTGGGGGACGCCTGGGTGGCTCAGTCGGTTAGGCGTCTGACTTCGGCTCAGGTCACGATCTCGCGGTCCGTGAGTTCGAGCCCCGAGTCAGGCTCTGGGCTGATGGCTCAGAGCCTGGAGCCTGCTTCCGATTCTGTGTCTCCCTCTCTCTCTGCCCCTCCCCCGTTCATGCTCTGTCTCTCTCTGTCTCAAAAATAAATAAAAACATTAAAAAAATAAATAAATAAAAATTTAAAAAAAAGAAAAATACAGCTGAGCCGCGTGGCCGTGTTCGGGCCCCCAACACTCCCCGGGCCCAAACCGGGTGCGCCCGGCCCCTGATGGGCACCCTGGGGACAGGCCCCTCCCAGAGACAGCCAGGGGCGGAGCCTCAGGAGCCCAGCATTCCTGGGGGTGGGGGCGTGCGCGCACACGCGCGCACACACACACACACACACACACACACACGAGGGTGGAGAGAAGCTTCCAGACGCGTGGAGCAGAAGGCCCCTTAGAAAAGCAAGAGGCCTCAGAAGTGCAGCCCCCGCATCCAGGGCCGCGAGAGGCCACCCTGTGTTGGTATTTTCCCAATTCGGTGGATGAATGCCACAGCTCTTGTCTTTTTCCTGCTGGTTTCTGTTTCTTCCACGTGCTCAGACTCTTCTTTCACAAGTTCCCGCAGTCGGGGGCTGGGTGGGAGGGAGGGTGGGGGTCGGGGTCTCGGCCGGGGGTGGGGGTGGGGGGGGGGGTCTCTGCACTGACGGGCCCTCCTCGCTCCTGCAGGAATCATGTGGCTGGAGATTCTCCTCGCCTCAGTGCTGGCCTTTGTCGTCTACTGGTTTGTTTCCCGGGACAAGGAGGAAACGCTGCCACTAGAAGATGGGTGGTGGGGCCCCGGGGCGAGGCCCACGGCCCCAGAGGACGAGAGCATCCGCCCTTTCAAGGTGGAGACGTCAGACGAGGAGATCAAGGTGAGGCCCCTTCCCCAGGCGGGGCTGAGCCGAGGGGAGGGCGGGGATGCCTGGCTGTGTTCCCCGGGGAGGCTGGGAGTGGGGTGCCCTCCGCTGTTCTCACACCGGCCAGGGGCACATCCTACAGAGACGTGCCCAGCCCGCCCCGTGCCCACCCCGTCCCCCTCTGCCCACCCGCCCCTCTGCTCCTCCCTCCCCTGCCCAGAGCCCGGCAGCACCAGGTGGGCAGGGGGTGCCAGCTGGCCCTGGGCGCGGGCATCACGGGTCACAGACAGCAGCTGCTCTCCCTCCTCCGCTCCCTCCTGCCACCCTGGGGGTGAGTTTAGCCGGAGAAAGCGAGCAGGTTGTCATCAGGGCCTGGGCGGGGGTCCTGAGTGAGACGCAGGGCCGTGGTGACATCAGATGCTGGGGTCCAGAGAGGCCGCCGCAGGGCCGGCATTGGTGACGCGCCTGCTCTGTGACAGCTGTTCGAGGCCCCATTCAGTCCCCGTAGGAGGCAGGACCGACGTTCCCTCTGCAGGTGCAGGAATTGAAGCTTTTTACCCAAGGTGACCGAGGGATGAGCAGGATTTGAACCCAGGTCCGCCAGCTCCAGAGCCCAGCCCCCACCCCGCACGCTGGAGTCAGCTGGGACGTGAGCAGGGGGGTGTGCTGCCGTGGGAGCTGGGCCAGGAGGGTGACCCGGACGTCCCCTCCCGTTCTGAGCTCGTCGGAGCACGTGTGCGTGCAGGCACGGGCTGGGTGCTCAGAGAAGAGAGGGGCCCTCTCTCCAATAGCTCCTAGTCCCGTGGCTGAGAAAGGAAGGTGCACAGAGAAAAGGTAGCTGAGAGATGAGCAGGGGGTACGTGCTTTCACAAGTGCCCAAGTCGTGAGATTTCCGAGGAGGAAAAGAGTACAGAGCAGAAACTGGGCTGCGCCCAAGAGAAACCAGGCTGAGGATAACGCCTTTCGTGGGTTCCTAGACTTGGAGTCTAAAACGTCCGGAATCTGGGAGCCCGGGGTGCTATGGAGGACACCGAGGGGGCCCGGGCTGGTCCCCTGGCCTCGCCTGCTAGGCTCACACCTTCCTTCTCTCCCAGTCTGTCATTTTATCCCAGCCGAGTTACGGCGTATCGTTCAGTGCTGTGTACCCGCGTCCGCAAACCACAGCCCTGGGACAGATCTGTCTGCCCCCCCGGGTTATACAGCCCCTGTGTTAAGAATAGCCTTTACATCTTTAAAATGGCTGAGGACATAACAAGAATAATGTCTCGTGACCCGTGAGAACCACCTGGCCTTCAGACATCAGTGTCTGCGAATAAAGTTTTACGGGAACACAGCCGTGTGCATTGGTCCGCGCGGTGTCTGTGGCTGCGTCCACGCTGCGAGGACAGAGTGGGCCAGCTGCAGCTGGAAAGGGCCTAGAACGTTCATAGTGCCTGGCCTCTTACAAAAAAGTGTGGCGGTCCCCACCAGAGGTCAGCCTAGGTCCGTTAAAGATGCATGTAGCGGTGATGCACTTAAAAACAAAGAGGAGATATACGGGTGACGTCGAGGGTGAAGGACACAGCTTCGGGAACAGCTGCGGTCATGGGAAACGAGGTGCCTTCTGGGGAAAGCGGACGACCCCGAGGGCACCTGTGGCGGACCCGGGGGACCTCACCCTCCCCGAGGGACTTGGCTTCGCCTCCCCTGTCACAGTATCTGGCCGCTGCGGGTCTGCTCGCCTTCTGGAAACAAACCTTCTGTGCTCTGCCCCACCCACCCCTCTCTCCCTGGGGTCCTGCATTTCGCTCCAGGACTTACACCGCAGGATCGACGGGACCCGTTTAACCCCACCTTTGGAGGACAGCCGCTTCCATTATGGCTTCAACTCCAACTATCTGAAGAAGATCCTCTCCTACTGGCGGAATGAATTTGACTGGGGGAAGCAGGTGGAGATGCTCAACAGGTACCCTCACTTCAAGACCAGGATCGAAGGTATGTTCCCCAGACGCCAGCGGGAGAGGGGTGTGTGTCTCAGGAGCGGCCTTGTAGCTGCCGGAGGGGCCCCGGACCCAACTTAGGATCCAATTACTGGTCCTTGGGGTGTATTTACGGGCTGACTTCACTGGGGCAAAAAGGATGCAGAGTCCCCACAAATCCAGTGGGCTTTAGAGCGAGGCAGGAAGACACGTCAGTAATTTGAAAGCCAGAGATACGCAGAATCTGGTCCGCCGCTCCGTGAGGGTTTGGAGTCCGTGACGCCGTGACTGCTCAAGGGCGCTCGGCCCGGCGGTCAAGGTCCTGAGAACGATTGCCCTCCCTGTCTGCGGCTCGAGACCTGGCGTCCTGCCGCTGTGGGACGCCGCTGTCCCTCGGCATCACCTGGGAGGTCCCTTCCCGCCCAAAACTGTCTTGGCAAGGTGACCTCAAGATCATTTGGGGTGAGGGAATAGTTTCCTGGGCGGAAAAGCATTTTCCCCCAGTTCTGCTGAGAAGTAACTGATGCCCGTCACCGGGTAAGTGTGAGGTGTGGGGCATGATGGTTTGATTGACATCTGCTGTGAAGTGATCGCCTGGGTGAGGGGAGAGGGGGTGTGGGGGGGGTTCAGCTCACATCCAGCTTCTCCTGCAGAGACGATACAGGGAGAGAACAAACTCCTCTCCCCGTGTTGAGCTCTCAGGACTTACCCTGAACCTCCCTACGTACCCACAGCAGCGCCAGCTCCCGTCACCAGGCTGGACGGATGCCCCCAGGGCTCACCTCGACCTGGGGTGTGCACCTTCTGACCCCTCCCTCCGGCTCCCCCGCCCCCAACCCTCCTCTCGTCTCTTTTTTCTACGATTTCGGCTTTCGTTTCGTTTTAGATCCCACATATAAATGAGATCACGCGGTATTTGTCTTTTTTCTGTCTCTGGCGTGTTTCACTTAGCGCAGTGCCTTCAAGGTCCACCCATGTTGTCATAAATGGTAAGGCTTCCCTGGGGCGCCTGGGTGGCTCAGTCGGTTGGGCGTCCGACTTCAGCTCAGGTCACGATCTCACAGTCCGTGGGTTTGAGCCCCGCGTCGGGCTCTGTGCTGACAGCTCGGAGCCTGGAGCCTGTTTCAGATTCTGTGTCTCCCTCTTTCTCTGACCCTCCCCTGTTCATGCTCGTTCTCTGCCTCAAAAATAAATAAATGTTAAAAAAAATTTTTTTTAAATAAAAATAAAAATAAATAAATGGTAAGGCTTCCTCATTTTTTTTTTAACTTTATTTATTTTATTTGCTTGAGAGGGAGAGAGAAAATCCCAAGCAGGCTCCATGCTGTCAGCACAGAGCCTGACTCAGGGCTCGAACTCATGAAACTCAAGGTCAGGACCTGAACCTGAAATCAAGAGTCAGACACTAACTCGCTGAGCCACCCAGGCGCCCCCAAGGCTTCTTCGTTTTTAAAGGCTGAATAGTATTCCATTTATATTTATAGAGAGAGACCACAACTTCGTTATCTATTCATCTACTGATGGATACTTAGGTGGCTTCCTTGTCTCGACTACTGTAAATAACGCTGCAGTGAACGAGGGTGCATTATCATCATCATCATCATCATTTTTAGAGAGAGAGGGAACCTGCGAGTGAGGGAGAGGGGCAAAGGAGGAGAGAGAGAATCTCATGCAGACGCCATGCTCAGTGCAGAGCCCAACCCGGGGCTTGATCCCACGACCCTGGGATCGTGACCTGAGCCAAAATCGAGAGTCGAAATCTCAACTGACTGAGCGCCACCCAGGTGCCCCCGTTATCTTTTTATATATATTCCCAGAAACGGAATTAGTGGACCATATTTCACTTTTCAGTTTTTGAGGGATCTCCATACTGTTTTCTAGAATGGCTGCACCAGTTTGCATTCCCACCAGCCAGCAGTGCACGAGGGTTCCCCTTTCTCCACATCCTCACCAACACTTGGTATCTCTTTTTGTCTTTAAAAAAAAAAGCTTATTTATTTATTTTGAGAGAGAGCAGGGGTGCCCCTTTTTTGATCATGGCCATTCGACAGGTGTGAAGTGGTATCTCAATGTGGTTTTAATTTGCATTTCCCTGATGATGAGTGATGGTGAGCATCTTTCCATGTGTCTGTTGGTTGTTGTCTGTCTTCTTTGGAGAAATGTCTATTCAGGTCCTTTGCCCATTGTTTTAATTGAGTTATTTGTTTTTCTACTATTGAGTCGTTAGGAGTTCTTTATGTATATTGGATACTAATCCCTTATCAAATGCGTGGTCTGCAGTTAGTTTCTCCCGTTCCCCAGATGGCCTTTTCGCTTTGTTGATGGTTTTCTTTGCTGTGCAGAAGCCTTTTAGTTGGATGTAGCCTCCAAGAAACTATCATCAAGACCCACGTCAGAGAGCTCTGTGTCTGTTTCCTTCTGGAAGTTTCATGGTTTCAGGTCTTACATTTAAGTCTTTGATCCATTTTCAAGTTCATCTTTGTGAGTGGTGTGAGGTAGGGGTCCAGTCTCATTATTTTCCATCTGACCATCCAATTATCTCAGCGCCATTTACTGAAGAGACCGTCTCCTCTCCATCGAGTGTTCTTGGCTCCCTTGTCAAAGCTTAGTTGACTGCATATGCCCAGGTTTATTGTGATTCTGTTCCGTTCATCTGTTGGAAACACTTATTTTAACCCCAGAACGATTGATTGATTAATTGATTGATTGATTTAGAATGCTTATTTACTTATGTTGAGAGAAGGAGAGAGCAAGCAGGGGAGGGACAGAGAGAGAGGAAGAGAGAGAATCCCAAGCAGGCTCCACACTCAGTGGGAAGCCTGACATGGAGCTCTAACCCATGAACCGTGAGATCACGACCTGAGCCAAAATCAAGAGTCAGACACTCAGTTGACTGAGCCCCCCAGGCGCTCCTTGGAACAATTTCAAATTTACAGAAAAATAGTGAGGACGGTACGGGAAGTTCCCCTGTACCCACTCCCAGTTTCCCCTTACTGTTAACCTTAGTCTGGTACATTTGTTACAAGGAATGAACCAGTACTGATATGTTAATACCTCCACTAAAGTCCATACTTTATTCAGATTCCCTTAGTGTTAAAAACATCTTTACTTTTTAAAAAAATTTTTATGTTAATTTATTTTTGGTGGGGAGGGGCAGAGAGAGAGGGAGACACAGAATCCGAAGCAGGCTCCAGGCTCCGGGCTGTCCGCACAGAGCCCGGCGCGGGGCTCGAACTCATGGACTGCGAGATCATAACCTGAGCCGAAGTCAGATGCTCAACCGACTGAGCCACCCAGGTGCCTCAAAACCATCTTTATTTTTAAAATTCTATGGTTGTGGGGCACCTGGGTGGCTCAGTCGGTTGGGCGTCCAGCTTCGGCTCAGGTCATGATCTCACGGTCTGTGAGTTCGAGCCCCGCGTCGGGCTCTGTGCTGATATCTCAGAGCCTGGAGCCTGCTTCGGATACTGCGTCTCCCTCTCTCTCTGCCCCTCCCCGCTCATGCTCTGTCCCTCTGTCTCTCAAAAATAAATAAACATTAAAAAATAATAATAATAGGGGCGCCTGGGTGGCTCAGTCGGTTAAGCGTCCGACTTCAGCTCAGGTCACGATCTCGCGGTCTGTGAGTTCGAGCCCCGCATCGGGCTCTGGGCTGATGGCTCGGAGCCTGGAGCCTGCTTCCGGTTCTGTGTCTCCCTCTCTCCCTGCCCCTCCCCCGCTCATGCTCTGTCTCTCTCTGTCTTAAAAATAAATAAACGTTAAAAAAATTTTTTTTTAAATAATAATAATAATAAAATAAAGACTGAACAACACAGTGTCCACAGACAATGGGATATGGCTCAGATTTCCTCAGTCTTCACCTAATGTTGTATTTCTTTCCCGGGACCCCATCCCGGACACCCCATTACGCTTTGTTTCCATGTCTCCCTAGGCTCCTCTGGACTGTGACAGTGCAGACTTTTTACAAAAGGCTCACAGATCCTAACTTGCCTTGAGCAAAAATAGAACCCTACGTACATTCTATTTTGGAACGTGGTTTTCCACTTGACAACACATCCCGGGGTCCTTCCGCGTTGCTGAATGCACTCCTATTCGGGGGCGCCTGGGTGGCTCAGTCGGTTAAGCGGCCCACTTCGGCTCAGGTCACGATCTCACGGTCCGTGGGTTCGAGCCCCGCATCGGGCTCTGTGCTGACAGCTCAGAGCCTGGAGCCTGTTTCAGATTCTGTGTCTCCCTCTCTCTGACCCTCCCCCGTTCATGCTCTGTCTCTCTCTGTCTCAAAAATAAATAAACGTTTAAAAAAAATATTTTTTTTTTAAATAAAAAAAAATGAATGCACTCCTATTCATAGGAGACCTTACCTCCTTTGGAACATACTGCCCGGCATGCGGTTATTTCGAATTCAGATTGTCACCTTTTCATCTGAGTGTAAAGTTAGGGAACACCCACTCATTCGCGCCCGTGCTGGCGTGCACACGGCGGTCCTTGGAAGCTGTCCCCCGGGAGGGGACTGGTGGCTGGGGGAAGGGCCGAGGCCAAGGCTGACTGTTCACTGTTCCCTTGTATCCTTTTTGAATTTTAAATATTTGAATTTTATTTTCTTGCTTTTTATGTTTATTTTAGTTTTGAGAGAGACAGAGCACGAGCAGGGGAGGGACAAAGAGAGAGGGAGACCCAGAATCCAAAGCAGGTCCGATCTGTCAGCACAGAGCCAGACGTGGGGCTCGAGCCCACAGACGGCAAGATCATGACCTGAGCCGAAGTCGGACGCTTAACTGACTGAGCCGCCCCAGCGCCCCTAAATGTTTGAATTTTAAAAGCGAAGGGGTGCCTGGGCGGCTCAGTGGGTTGAGTGTTCAACTCTAGGTCACGATCTCACGGTTTGTGGGTTCGAGCCCCGAGTCGGGCTCTGTGCTGACGACGCAGAGCCTGCTTGGGATTCTCTCTCTCCCTCTCCCTGTCTCTCCCCTGCTCACACGTGCTATCTCTCAAAAATAAATAAATGAACTTTAAAAAAAAAAAAAAATGAAGACAGATGTTAAAAATCAAAAAGGAAGCCTTCCTTGTTTCCCGGCAGGTCTGTGGAGCCCCAGGCACCCCAGACCCAGGCTGCGGGCTCAGAACCCGGGAGCAGAGCTGGGCCCGGGCCTGGCGGGTGGCGAGGGGCCTGGAGGGGGGTGTCCTGGCCCAGCACCCGCCGGGACAGAGGCTGGAGGCGAAGGGACAAGGGCCCTGAACCTCGGCCTCCCTGTGATCAGCAATGCCGTTGTCTCTGGAGGCCCTGCCTCACCCCCCGAGGGAGGCCCAGGTCTCCTTGCAGAACAGGGAAGCCGGCACAGAGGCTGGAGCCCGGGGGTAGGGGCAGAGAGGACCCCAGAAAGTTCGGGGCGTGAGGGTCGAGGACGGCAGGCAATGGAGAGGAGGGAGGCCCTCTGGGACCACCCGGGCCGGGGAGCCAGGGGAAGACTCTCAAAGGCTCGCTGGGCCTGGGCCAGGCCACCAGCGCGGGGACAAGGCCCGCGGCACCTGGGTGCAGCCACAGCAGGCCGCTGTCCGGACGACTCAGTGTTTCGTGCTGTGACGTCCTGGGGAACCCCGAGGTGGTCCCGGGGTCAGGCGGTTTCCGGGAAGGGAACAGCCCTTTAATAGCTCTCACCTCTGGGTTTTTAAACATCCAGGCACCCCTTAACTTTTTTTTTTAAGTTCATTTATTCATTTTGAGAAAGAAAGAGTGTGAGCAGGAGAGGGGCAGAGAGAGGGAGACACATAGAGATGACTTACAAAAATAAAATCTTGGGGCGCCTGGGTGGCTCAGTCGGTTGAGCGTCCGACTTCAGCTCAGGTCATGATCTCGCAGTCCGTGAGTTCGAGCCCTGCGTCGGGCTCTGTGCTGACGGCTCAGAGCCTGGAACCGGGTTCGGATTCTGTGTCTCCCTCCCTCCCTGCCCCTCCCCGGCTCGCACGCTGTCTCTGCCTCTCAAAAATAAATAAACATTAAAAAAATAAAGACAATATTTCCGATGCCTGCCGGCCTGACTGTGCTCGTCTCCCCAGGGCTGGACATCCACTTCGTCCATGTGAAGCCGCCCCAGCTGCCACCCGGCCGCACCCCCAAGCCCCTGCTGATGGTACACGGCTGGCCCGGCTCCTTCTACGAGTTTTATAAGATCATCCCCCTCCTGACTGACCCCGCGAACCACGGCCTGAGCGAGGAGCACGTGTTCGAAGTCATCTGCCCTTCCATTCCTGGCTACGCCTTCTCGGAGGCAGCCTCCAAAAAGGGTATGGGGGCTGCGGGGGGCGGTGTGGACCAGGCCTGCCCGCCAGGCGGGGAGCCAGCACACCCTCTCGGGCTCTGAGGCGGGCGAGGAGCGGTGGTGACCGACGCTGGCCCCGGGGCCCCGACTCCCGTGCCCTCGGGAGCTCCCCGCATCTGGGCCCCGGGCTGTCCCGGGCCAGCGAGGCTGACCGAGCCCCACAGGAGCACACTGGTGGCTGGCCTGAGCCCGTCGCGCCCTCGCTGCTTGGCTGTCCCCTCGCTGTCCCTCCCTGCCACGCGGACGCCAGGCTCGCTCCCTGCGGGGCACTGGCCGCGGCCTCGCCACCACCGTTGGGCCCCGGGACGCCTCCTCCCCTCCTGTGAGCTGCTGTCACCCTAGCGGGGGGCGAGAGGGGTGTGAGGAATTTCACAGGAGCCCAAGAGGACCCCACGAGTGACTTCCTGTGACTCTGTTCTCCTTCCCTCCCAACCAGGCTTGAATTCAGCGGCCACCGCCAGGATCTTTTACAAACTGATGCTGCGGCTGGGCTTCCGGGAGTTCTACATTCAGGGCGGGGACTGGGGGGCCCTGATCTGCACCCACATGGCCCAGATGGTGCCCAGGTGAGTGTGCGTGTGCACAGCCCCCGCGAGGTCACTGTGTGCGCGGGGGCGGCGGGATCTGCCTGCGGGGGGCCACCGGGCGGGGTGTCTGTGGGCCCAGGGGGAGAGGACGGAGGGGCCCCTGTCACCCAGCCGCGCCCAGAGCTCTTTGGTGTGGATCCTCTCCGTTCGGTATCACACGGGGTTGGTGACGCTGGGCCAGGTGCCCAGACAGAGAGGGACAGATAGAGGAGGGGAACGTCAGAGTGGACCCTTCTGGTGGCCTGAGCCCTGGGAGAAGCCAGAACTTTCTGGAAACTCTGTATTTCCCCCTCCCCAACGCCTCCCTCCTCCTGCCGGCCTCCCCCCACCCTTGCCCTGGCCCTGGCCCTGACGCCAGCCTCACCGGGGCCCGCTCTCTGCCCTCACAGCCATGTGAAAGGCCTGCACTTGAACATGGCTTTCATTTTAAATGGCCGCATCCTGACCCTCTTCCTGGTTCGGCATTGCCCGAGGCTCTTCGGTTTCACCCAGAGGGATATGGAGCTGATGTTGCCCTTCAAGGAGAAGATTTTCTACAGACCGCTGCGGGAGAGCGGCTACATGCACATCCAGAGCACCAAGCCCGACACCGTGGGTGAGCCGGCGCTCGGGACACGGCGGCCAGGGCGGGGGTCACGCCCCTTCCATCCAGCCGGGCGCTGTGGGGGCGGGGGGGGGGGAGCTCACCCGCCCCAGAAGCCGCGCTCCAGGGATGCACACCTCCTGGGAGGGACCTGAGCTCTTTCTCAGGCTGCGTGTCTCCGCTGAGGTCATTTGAGGTCAATTGTCCCAGACGACAGCTTGAGCTGAATGCCGTGTGCACTGGCTTTGACCCCTGACCCCTGGACTCTACGAGCCTGAACGGAGCAGGAAGCCTGGGGGCCCGGCAGCCCCAGGACCGTGGGGGGTGGAGGGGGTCGTGTCCATTTGTAACAGATCCCCTATTTTGGACGTTTAGGCTGCTTCTTACTTTTCACTGATCAGAGCGTATAAACCAAAAGCCCCACCTTTTCTTTTTAAATGTTTATTTATCGTGAGAGAGAGTGAGCAGGGGAAGGGCAGAGAGAGGGGGAGACAGATTCCTAAGCAGGCTCTGCACCATCAGCACACAGCCTGATGTGGGGCTTGAACCCGCAAACCACGAGATCATGACCTGAGAAGTCAAGTCGGACGCTTTAACCGACTGAGCCACCCAGGCGCCCCAACCCCACCTTTTTTTTTTTTTTTAGTTTATTCATTTATTTTAATGTTTATTTTTGAGAGGGGAGGGGCAGAGAGCGAAAGAGGGAGAGAGAGCGAATCCCAAGCCGGCTCTGCGGTGTTCGCACAGAGCCTGAGGCGGGGCTCAAACTCACCCTGAGATCATGACCCGGGCTAAGATCAAGAGTCTGACGCTTGACCAGCTGAGCCACCCAGGCGCCCCCGGGTCTATTTATGTATGCAGGTAATCTCTACACCCAAAAGGGGCTCCAGCTCGCGACCCCGAAATCCAGAGTCGCACCCTCCACCAAATGAGCCGACCGGGTGCCTCTGAGACCCCACCTTTTAAAAAACAGCATTCATACAGATCTCGCTTGTGGACCTCCCCGAACACAGGACGCTGCCCGCGTAGTGGGTGGGCTCCCAAGAAGCCGTGAGGGTGTCCCCCCTTTTACTCAGATCGGGATTCCAAGGCCAAGGGTTAAGTAGACGGGGTGCAGAGCACCCCAAGAGTTGGGGCAGAGCCGTGCTCCGACCTGGGCACTGCCCGGTGGGGCCCGCAGCACCCCGTGTCCTGACGGCCAGCTCGCGGGTCCCGGGCCTGTGTCACTCCCCGCCTCTCCCCTCGCCAGGCTGCGCTCTGAACGACTCTCCCGCGGGCCTGGCTGCCTACATCCTGGAGAAGTTTTCGACCTGGACCGATTCCGAGTTCCAGCAGCTGGAGGACGGGGGCCTGGAGAGGTGAGCCCCCCACCCCCGCCCCGCCAGCCGTGGGCCCGCGTCCCGGCAGCCAGCGTCCCTCCGGCCGACGGCCAGCACCTTCCACTCACTGCCGGATGCTCCTCAGACCCTCACCTCGGTGAACGCGGCGCCAGGTCCTCCGGATGAGGAAGCGGACAGAGGTCCGGCGACTGGCTCCGGGCCTCGCCGCGGAGGGGTCAAGACCAGGGTCTAGCCCTTGAGAACGTCTATGCTCCATTTGCTAAATAGCACCCCCGCCCCCTGGGATCAGGGGGTCCAGAGGGCAGCGATCACCCGGGGTCCCCCCGCTCTGAACCCAGGAGAGCCCGGCATCGTGGCCACCTGACCGTGTGCCCCGGGGAAGGCAACCCTGGACGCTGCCTCAGAAAGACTGGGGAAGCTCCAGAGGCTGCAGCCTCTGCTACCCGGCCAGCCCTGACCCGGCTTCTGCAGCATCCATCCCTGTCTTCGTTACTTCGGGGGCACGCAGAGCGCCGGACTCCGTGCCGGTGTGGGAGCAGAGGGAGAGGGGGCTGGCTCCCTCCTCGGGCGCGGGGACCGTGTCTAGGCCATGCCGGGCACACAATCGACAAATCTGTAGTGGATTTGTCACTACAAATCTGATTTGTCAGACACAAATCTGACGCTCTGAGAGACCGTCCAGAGAAAGGAGGCTTTGCCTTGTCTGAGGGGCGGGGCGGAAATGACTGGGAGAATCTACTGGATTTGGGCTTTGAGGGATGAGTAGGAGTTTGCCGGCGGACAGGGTGGAAGAAGAGAATTTAGGCGAAGAGAAAACACCAGGTGCTCCTGGAAAGGCTGGCTCGGCAGAGGCCTGGAGGCGGAGAGCTGGGCAGGCGCAGTGACGCTGCGGGGCCTCCCCCCGCGAGGGGGGCAGGCAGGGCGTCGTGGGGTCGGTGTGAGGGAGGTGGCAGGGGGGGCGGAGGAGGGGTGCCTCGAAGTACGCATGTGCGCGTGCACTTGCGTCCGTGAGCGTGTGTCCGAGAGGGGCTGGGCACAGAGCACACTTCTGTCCCGGACGTGCTGGGTGCCAGGTGCCCACTGGGGAACGGGACTGACATCTGAGCCTGGGGAGGGGTCCAATGGGAGGAAATGACCCTCTCTGTGCTCGGGGAAATTAGCAGTTGGCATCAGTGCAGGTGGGGCAGCATCGGGGGGTGCTGGGGGGACCCCTGGCTTACTGGCTGCTTACTGGGAGGGGGACGGAGGGAGGTCTGGGAAGACAGAACGTAGTGAGAAGAGCGAGTGTGGATGGAGAGTTGCAGCGTCGGGGGGGGGGGGGGGGGCCGGGGAATGGGGGAGGGGTGGGGTGGGGGAGGGGAGGGGAGGCAGAAGGCAGGCCTGGGTGGCATCGGACGGCAGACCGTGGGCAGGGGAGGGAGACTTGGGAGGCGGACGGAGGGATCGGGCCCCCCGACAAGGAAGCTTAGATCTCCTAAGCCCCCAGGACTGGAATGGAGCAGGGAAGGCCCGAGGGGAGCTCTGTGCAGACTTGGGTTCCCTCACGGAGGCTGGCGGGGTGGGGGCTGTGGGTGGCACGTGGCCATCGGGACGCACCGAGGGTTGGGACCCGTCCCCAGAGCTGGAGTCCCCTGGGGTCTGCGGACCAGCAGGTGGGTCTGGGTGGCCGAGGGCACTGGCAGGGTGTTGTGGGAACGAGAGGGGACAGGGTGGGAAGCTGGCGGGTCTGTGCGCAGTGGATGTGGGGTTTCTAGGGTCAAGAGGACCAAATGGCTCTTTCCTCCCCAAGGGTGGAGCCCCGCAGTCTGGGTGGGGTCCCCCTGCTCAGCAGTCCCAGCCTGAGTGTGTGTGTGTTGGGGGGTGGGGTCTGCACAGGGCCCCATGACTCCTAGGGTGACTCACTTGGCGGGAAGCTTGTGGGTAATGCCAGGCGCGTCCAGGGGCTCCAAACGCTGCCTGGAAACCCCGTCCTGCCCAGGCCCCGGCAGGGGCGAGCCCACCTGGGGATGGTCCTCGAGGGCCAGAGGTGGGCAGCCACCTCCGGGGACCCGGTGGTGACCAGCCCAAAGCCCCTGGGTTCGGTTGTCCTCACCTGCTGTTTCCTGCCCAGGTGGGACCGCTCTGGGGGTGGTCGGGGGTGCGGGCGGCCGTGAGGGCCAGCATAGCCTGCCTCATGCACGGTCCGCATGCCGCGTCACCTGCCATCACGGTGGCTGGTGACCCTGGGCGGAGCCTGCCTGTGCCCCGGTCACAGTGATGTCTGAGGGGGGAAAGCAGGCGGGCCCGGAGGCTGCCCTCTGGTGCACCCGGGGCTCAGCGGCCGTCTGGTTCTGCTTCTGCAGAAAGTTCTCCCTGGACGACCTGCTGACCAACGTCATGCTCTACTGGACAACTGGCGCCATCACCTCCTCCCAGCGCTTCTACAAGGAGAACAGGGGGCAGCTCTTCAAGCAGGATCGGTAAGCCTGGCCCAGCCCAGAGGCCTCCAGGGCAGGGAGCCGCAAGACAAGCCGGCCTTGAACCCGAGGGCAGACGCCCAGCGTGAGAACGAATTTGTGGGCAGGCCGGAGGTGCTGGGAGAAATCTTGTGCATCTAGAGTTAGCTCAGGAAGGGAACGCGGGGCCGGCCCGCTGTGCCACCCCTGCTTCCGGGGCCCCTTGGACCTTCACACGGAGACCCTCAGGTGGCAGCGGAGGGACAGGGGACACCCGTCCCACCTGGCCCTGTTCCCCAGCCTGGCCAGCCCTTCCAGAAAGGCCCTGGGTGGGTTGGAGTTGAGGGCGCGGTCACAACCCTGGCTCTGACCTCCTGTCCCCTCCGCCCCGTCCCTGAGCCCCCGCTGTGGGGACAGAAGGGGACCAGGATGCGACGTCGCCTCTCAGGGGATCTCTGTCCCTTCCAGGGTCAAGGTGTCGGTGCCCACCGGCCTGGCCGCCTTCCCGTGTGAGCTGATGCACGTACCGGAGAGGTGGGTGAAGGGCAAGTACCCGAGGCTCGTGTCCTACTCCTACATGCCCCGCGGGGGCCACTTTGCCGCCCTCGAGGAGCCGGAGCTGCTGGCCCAGGACATCCGCAAGTTCGTGGGGCTGGTTGAGCTGCCCTGATGCCACGGGGCTGGCCCCCAGGGCCGAGTCTCCCTCCCCGTCAGCCACCCCCCCCCAGTGCCGCCCCCCCCCCCCCCCCCCCCCCCCCCCCCCCCGCCCCGGCTTCTCTTGGCGAAGGTGTATCCCCACCCCCGCCCCCTCCCCTGCCCGTCCTGGGCCCCAAGCGCGCTGCACGCACCCTCCCACACGCAGGTGGATGCCGATAAATGATTTTAGTCCTCAGAGCGGCTGGAACCAGGTGACCTCTGCTTGTCCCGGCCCCACATGGGGTCCCCTCCCAGGAGAGCTGGCAGGCATACGGTCTGGGCTGGGGAAGGAGGCCCCACTCGACCCCCCCCCACCGGGTGTCCTGGGCACCTAGAACACCCAGCAGGACCTGAGGCTGGGCGGTGCAGGGGTGGGATCTCAGGAGGCCTGGGCCACGCCCTGCCCCTGAAGGATGGAGCCCCACCCCTACCCCCTTCCCTGAAGGATGGAGCCCACCCCCCCCAGCCCCACCCCACCCCTGCCGGATGGAGCCCCAGCCCCAGCCTCACCCCTGCAGGATGGAGCCACCCCCCGCCCCCACCCACCTACCCCGTGCACAAGGGCCCCCCTGGGCCTCTGGCGCCCCCTGATAGCAGTGGGAGGCTGCTTCTCTGGCAGGTGCCCAGAACGGAGTCCCTGTCCCATGGGGAGAAAAATTTAGGCAAGGGGCCACCTGTCCTCACAGTTTAAGGGTGGTGCCTGGCCCAGCTAGGGGCAGACACCCTCTCCTCCTCCCCCCTGCCCCGCTCAGGTTTCCCCCTGGCTCCAGGGCACTGGGAGCACTAGCCCCAGCCTGGGAGGGAGCAGGTAGATGGGGCCCTGACCTCACCAGTCTGGCCGAATGAGCGCTTTATTCGTGGTCCTCCTGCCCTTGCCTGCTGCAGGGTGACCTGACCCAGCCACTGTCACTGGCAGTGTGATACAGAAACAAGGAGCCTGGTCCCTTCCTGCTCCCGCGGCGCAGCCCCGATGGGTGGGAGACGGCTGGATGCGGTGATGGGGGGGTCTGGGGGGGCCGGAAGAAACCCCGCCCAGCATCGCGGCCCCGCCTGGAGCTGCGCGCAGGCTCTTTGGTTATCGCTGGGTGTGTGCCCAGAGGTGGTGGGCAGTCCGTCCTCACAGAAGAGCAGTCCTTCGCTGTGTCCTCCCGGGTACCTGGGACAGCCGCAGGGGCTGCTGGGGCACCGTTCCCACATGTGGTCCTGCGGAATCACCAGGGATGTGTCCCAGCTACAGAGCTGGGACATTTATGCAGAAGGGGGACCCGGAGACGCAGAGAGTCCCCCGCACGCACCGGCCCCCCTCCCCGCTGCTGTGACCAGAAAGGCCGCCGTTCCCTGCGTGGCGGCCCCGCCCTGTCTTCCTCGGCCAAGGGCCCGGGGAACCTTTCTGGGTCTGTCTTTCCAGAGCAGGTGTGCTTCACACAGGTCAGAATAGTCCTGGGCCTGGTTGGGGCCCGAGTCAAGCCGCTTTTCCACCTGGGTCTCCTCTCCGTCCTCGGAGCCTGGCCCGGCCGCCCTCAGGCCTCCTGGTAGGCAGCCGGCCTGCTGTCGCTGTCCCCAGGGCCCTGGGCGGGACACTGCCCCAGGACGGTCCCACTGATGTCACAGACGGCTCCATAAGTCTGCTGATGCTGTGGGGACAGGGCCGTTCTCTCCGAGGACAAGCCGCTCAGAATCCGGGGCACGTAGGGCTGCCAACATACGGGGGCATGAGCACCTGGGGCGGGGGCTGGGCACGAGATTCCTCCCCACTCCCCCCGCCGGCCCCTCCCCCAGAGCCTGGCTAAGAAAGGCATTTCCGCCACCCGCCTGCCCGTCTCCTCGTCCGCGGAGGCAGGTGCACCCCTGGGTAGTGAATCTGAGAACCATCTCCCTGGGGCTGGTCCAAGGACTGACACCCATCAGAGTGCCTGAAGCGGCTGGAGAGAAGGCTGCTGCTGACAGGGTCTCTGTCGCAGCCCTGGCTCTTGTCAGGGACCCGGAGCAGGACGCCGGGGGCTTCACGCAGCAGGCCGCAGCGGGCATTAGCCACGCCGGGAAGGGAGGAGGGCGCCCGGTGAAACATCCAGCCCGCGGGACCGGGATGCCCTCTCCCGTGACCTCAACGTAGGAACGTGGGTGCCACGCGGTCGGGGCCCTCCTGTCTGGACAGGAGATGCTCGGCACGTTGCCCGGGGACACTCACCGTGAACGGCGGTGGCCTGTGGGCCTCGGCCTCGCTCCCTTTGTCGCTGGCCGATTCTCCCGTCTGCAGACACAGCAGAAACTCGCGATGAGAGACCAAAGGCCCTTCCCGGATGAACACCCTCCCGGCACACAGACCGGCACCGCTCGGGATAAGAGCACCAGCTGGTGCCAGGCTCCCGGCAGCAGGGGCCGGGGCGGGCGGCGCAGGGCAGGGCAAGGGGCGGGGAGCGCAGGGCGCACCCCAGCCCCAGGCCTGCCCACGGAGAATCTGCACGCGCTGGGACGAGGTGCCCCTTACCCTGTAGTTCAGAGGGCTGAGGTGCTTGAAGCATCCGAAGCAGGTATAGACCAGGCAGACCAGGATGGTGAGCAGGACGGCCAGGAAGGTGAACAGGGTGAGGGGGGCCTTCAGACCTGGGGACACAGGGATGCCAGCCTCAGTGGGGGGAGAGGGGCCACGTCTGGGGCAGGAGCCGTGCGTGACCTCTGCCTCGGGCAGAAAGGGAAGAAAAGAGCGTCCGCCCCCCGCCCTCCAGCAGCTGGGGTGGTATCTTCATCGCTGGGACAGACAGAGGGACCCACTGGCCTCGCCCCCGGTTGGATTGCAGGAACTGGGACACCAAGTCGATGGCCTGTGCCAACGGTCAGCCCCCTCCAGGCTCCAGCGTCCTGGGCCAGGCGGGACGGAAGCTCCCCCACCTGGCTGGGGCACGGTCACGTCCCGTCTGCCTTTTTCTTTTCCCCGAGAGTGTCTGTTTTCCCTTCTCCACCCCCGCCCCCCAAAGAGCAATCCGGCCTGCTTGCCCGTCCCCTCTGGTTCAGCCCCTGTGGAGCTCACAGAGGGACTGCCTTCTAAGGCTTCTCGAGCGACGCGGCCTCCTCCAGGGTTCCCCGGGCTCAGGCCAGCTCGGGAACCGGGGCGTCGGCGCTGTCCCCAGCCAGCCCTCAGCCCGGGTACCGCGTTCCGACTGGACACCGGGTTGGATGCTGTCGGGCTGGCGTGGATGCGGAAAGAGGAGGCCGAGGGCCGCCACCCGCCCCCACCCCGCCCTGGTCAGAGGGCCCCTCACCCAGGCGCAGGAAGGAGAAGAAATAGAGCCAGAAGAGGCACAAGATGGGGGCGGCCAAGGCCTGGTTGACGGCCGCTAAGTGGATCCTTTTCTCCAGCTTGGCCGGGAGGTAGGCAAAGTACAGGTTGTGACGGTCCACCAGGTGCTTGAGCAGGATGTAGGTGAGGCCTGCGGACACGGGGCCGTGAGCAGCAAGCCTGGTGGGGCCCCAGGGGCCCCCGTGCCCCCTCCCTCCCGGGGCATCGATCTGTCCACGGGGCCGGGCTGGTCTGCCATCTGACTACACGAAGGCAAAGTGGGGCTCAAAGCAGATCCCGGCAGCTCGGGAGCGCTCTCGCGCTCGCTCGCTCTCTCCCCCGCCCTCTCCCAGTTTCCCCCTGACCCCAAGGAGTAAAAGGCAGCTGTCATTCTGTCCCTAGGGAAGACAGAAATTCTAGGATCATTTTGCAGAAAGAAGTTACTTTGTACCGAATGCCTGGCCCGACCTCTGCCCGGGCCCTCCCCCGCGAGCCCCCCACCGTCCTTCCGGGCTCCCTCTCTCTGTCCCTTCCCGGCTCCAGCTGACCCTCCGCACTCATCAGGCGGCAGGTGCCGGAGGGTCCTGCCCCAGGGGCGGCACACAGGGTGGATGTGCTTCTGTTATGTCAGGATCTTTAAAATTTTGTTTTTTTATTTTTTTTTTTAAAGGTTTTATTGTTAAGTAATCGCTACACCCAACACGGGGCTTGAACTCACAACCTGAGATCCAAGAGTCACACATTCCACCGACAGAGCCAGCCGGGTGTCCCTGTTTTGTTTTCAAAGAGTAATACTTTTGGGGCACCTGGGGGTTCAGTCAGTTGAGCGTCCGACTTCAGCTCAGGTCATGATCTCACGGTACATGAGTTCGAGCCCTGCGTCGGGCTCTGTGCTGACAGCTCGGAGCCTGGAGCTGCTTCAGATTCTGTGTCTCCCTCTCTCTCTCCCCACTCCCCCACCTGCGCTCTGTCTCTCTAAAAAACAGACACTAAAAAAAAAAAAAGTAAACCTGTTGATTTTTTAAATAGTTCAAGAGTAAACGGAAAACTAAAACCTCCTCCCGCCCCTAAACCTCAGCTGCAGTGCCAGCAGTGTGCTGGGTGTTCTACTTCCTTCTAGAATCTTCCACCCGTCTGCCGTTCCTCACGTTTATTTTAGCTGCAAGACCTGGGTCTTTAAAGTCAAACAGTCCTCAGCTCAGATCCCGGATCTACTCCTCACTCGTGTCACACTGAGTGTGAAAGGGGCCACAAACGAGATGCGTCGAGCGGTACGAGTGACAACCCACGGAGCGCACACATTCGGAGCGCGTCTGCCGCGCGGCGCGGTCACCCGCGAGCCAGGCGGTAGCCGCCGGACGCTGGGATCGGGGCGCCGCCAGGGATGGCCAGCAGGACCAGGGATGTCCCCGTGGCTCCCGGGCGCTGCAGAAGTCCTCAGTGTGCGGGGGGCACCCCCAGGGTGCCCCGAGGGGTCAGCCACCGCCCCCGGGGCCACACTCACCGAAGGGCGCGATGATGGGGCAGGTGATGCTGTAGGCCATGATGACGGTGAAGACGCACAGCATCCACGCGTACATGGCTCCGAACTCGTACTGGAAGGCCTGGTTCTGTGCCGAGAGGGCACGCCACCCGCCCACGCCACGGGGGCCGTGAGGGGAGGACTTTGGAGACGGGAGGCTCACGGCTGCCCCCTGCCCCACGGACCTCTCCGGCCCGCCCCGGGTGCCGTCTGCACGGACCTCTCCGGCCCTGCTCACTTCACACCCAGGCCGCCGGGGGGAAAGGAGTCCCGTTCTCTCAGTGTTTCCCTTGCTCCAATCGGGTCTACGCAGCAGGCCCGAGAGTCCCGGGTCTACGCAGAGGACAGGTGCAGAGTGCGTCCCCCCCCCCCAGGACGCGCCTCCCGGGTGATCACCGGCCCCGTGGAGGGGGGCGGGGTGTACCTGCTTGATGTTCCTGCGGTCGGCGGCCGTCTTGGCCACGACCATGCGGCAGGTGTAGAGGACCAGGCCCGGCAGCCGCAGCAGCTCCATGCCATTGCCAATGAAGGCTGAGGCGATGACGTAGTTCACGAAGAAGGCGCCCTGGTCGGGCAGGAAGACGCACCTGGGGGGCGGCCGGGCTGTGAGCCTCTTTCCCGCCCCGGGAGGGGCGCTCGGCGGGGCGGGAGCGGAGCCCCTGCATTTGGTGCGGATGCTCGCTCCGGACCAGGTGCGGCGGGGGAGGGCACGGAGGGGACAGGCGCCCCAGAGCCCCTCGGCTGGGGCAGCCAGACACTCGTGGGCAGCCCTGGGCGCAGGGCCACGGGTGCACGGGGCCCGCAGGCTCCAACTCGGGAGCACGGGGGCACGAAGGCTGGGGTCCAGCTGAGGTCACTGAGAGCAGGGCCACTGGCGTCGGGGAGACGCAGGAGAACCCGCGAGGGGGAGAGAACCGGGACAGGGCCATCCTGGAGCCTTCGCGGACGAAGGCGTGACGATGTGTCAGACGCGGCTGATGGTTCATGAAGGTGAGGGCCCAGCCCCGAGCGCCGGATCTGGCCATCTGGAAGCCACAGTCCACCCAGACGGGAGCTGGCCGGGTGTGTGGGTGCCCGCCTGTGGCCGCCAGCCCCCGAGCCCTCAGCCTGACCAGCAAGAACCCACGTGGAATAATTCGGTCTAATCATCCCAGGAAACGCGGCCAGCCTTCCTACCAACCCTGGGTTGGATGAGTCAATGCCAAGGCTGGGGGCCGGTATTAGGGCCCAAAGGGTAGGGCAGTCGGGGCTCAGGCCGAGTTAACGGGCTGGGTAGCCCAGGGCAAGCTATTCCAACATCTCTGAGCCTCAGTCTCCCCATCCATAAAATGGAGAAACAATGGCGCCTACCCCCACAGCTTGTCGTAAAGGTTCAACGAGAAAAAGAATAAAGCATTTAGCCCGCAACGCCCTGTCAGGGGGACACACCCCAGAAATAGGTTTAATTCTGTTCTCTGGGGGTAAACGGGGCCCGGGCCCAACCGCACAGCCGCGTGGCCGTCCCCACCCCGGCCTCCCCGGCACCACTGGGACCCACGGGTTCCTTCTCCCCGAGCGGCTCCGTTCTCAGTAAGTAAGTGAGTTTCCAAGAATGAACAAGACTGCCCCTGATGGAGTTTCAGCCTAAAAGATTAACCACACTTCTGCACACGTGGCACAAAGTGGGTCAGCTCCCATAGGGCGGCCTCAGCCCTGCCAGGGGCCGTGGGCTTCCCCGGCCCCGATGGCCTCAGGAGGAGACGTCTGTGCCGGACACAGGCCGCCGCGCCCCCAGCCCCAGCGCAGCCACAGCCGAGCCCCCGTGGGACCTCTCCCCGGGACCGTGGCTCCAAAACGCAACGTGGCCGATACTTACTCCAACCTGATAGAGGCTTCGGAGGAAGTTTTGTCAAAGAGCCACCGAAAGAAAAAATCCAGACTGGAAGAAAAATGAATCCCGTAAGAATTTATGTCCAGCCCTCCAGGTGATCGCGACCCGTTTTCATTCTTCCCTGCTCTCACCAGCAGGCGGGACATCGGGACCCCCATCTGTCGTCTAAGGTGCCCCCACTCCAGAGCAGCCTATGAGGGGCTGCTCCAACGGCGGCCCCCTCCCTTAAAATCAACACAGCCGTGACTCGACCCTCCCCCTGGGCGGAAATGTTGTCTTCAAGCTTCTTTTTAAGGGAGAGAGACCGGGTCTCCGGAACAATCCGTGAGCCTGCCGCCCAACGGCACCCCAAGTGGGAGGGACCAGCTTAAGTGTCGTCAGGGATCTGCATCCTCTAAAACCACTTGGGGACGGAGCCGTCCAGACCCTGACTGTGAACTCAGGGCAGGAGGTGACGACGCGCACCTGGTGAGGCCAAGGGACGGCAGGATCAGCACCATGAAGATCAAGAATATATAGACCTTGGACATCATAATCTCGTTTTCTCCTGACCTGCAGGAAGTCAGAGGTGAGCCCTGCCCGGTGCCCCCCCCCAAGACCCCTGCTGGGCGCCCACGGACGCCGTCGGGCGAGCGTCCTCACTCACTTGGTCCAGTGAGACTCCAGCAGCGTGGAGTAGTAGACGATGGTGGGGAGCAGGGCCGAGAAGGACCACAGGAGGAGGGTGGGGAAAAACTGACTGATGACCGGGTCCTGCAAAACACGGCCCACAGAAGACACAGGTGGAGGGGCTGTGGCCACGGGGGCTTGGAGGCCACGACCTGCTGTCACGGCGACTCCAGGAACTCCCGGTCGCCCTTGCCTTGCCCCCCAGGCCCGACGCTGTGCCCCATACAGAGCAGGTGTCCCGTGCCGTTGGCCGAACAGACCAGAACGGCGCTTGGTGTTAGTAGGGCTGGATGAGCAGAGAAAGTAACTTCACATACAACCGATCTCCACCTGTCTGACTGCCCAGAGCGACTGCGCCCCACCCCCACCCCCACCGCCGGCTCCCCTCTGCACAACCAAGGTCAAGTGGGAACACGGAAGCCAGGGCCTCCCCAGGAGGCCTGCCCGCTCAGCTCCCTCCCGCCCAGCAGTGACCTAACTCCGCCTGTGCCTGATATGCTCACTATTGCAATCACACGAGCTGCCTACTTTCCCTGATAAAACAGGCATTTTTAAAAAGCTGCGTACTGGGGCGCCTGGGTGGCTCAAGTCGGTTGGGCGTCCGACTTCGGCTCAGGTCATGATCCCAGGGCCGTGGGATCGAGCCCCACGTCAGGCTCTGCACTAAGCCTGGAGTCTCGAGATTCTCTCTCTCTCTCTCTCTCTCTCTCTCTCTCTCTCTCTCTCGCCCTCTGCCCCTCCCCCACCCGTGCACACTCTCAAACAAAAAATTTAAAAAATGCTATTGAGGGGCGCCTGGGTTGTTCAGTTGGTTAAACATCCGACTTTGTCACGATCTTGCGGTTTGTGGGTTTGAAACCCGCGTCGGGCTCTGTGCGGACAGCTCAGGGCCTGGAGCCTGCTTCGGACTCTGTGTCTCCCTCTCTCTCTGCCCCTCCCCTGCTCGCACTCTGTCTCTCTCTCTCTCTCAAAAATAAAATAAATATAAAAAAAATTTTTTTTTAATGCTATTGAATGAGACAAGAGTAAATGAACTGTAGAAAACGGACAGAATGAGAGCCAGGAGGGTCCTGTTCTTAGAACAGTGTTGCAAATATCTGTAGATTCTTGCTTTACCATAAGAAACCGAAACTGGTTTAGGGAGAATCGACAAAGAGGGTTCCACTCGGCCGATTCCACCCTCAAAAGAACAGACTTGGCCATACATCCAAAGATGCTCAAAGGCGTGAACACTGACACGCTTCTAAAGATAAACAAAATTCTTAATGTGAGCAAGGGGTTATTATTGTTATACACCGAGTCGGGTAAGAAGGCCTGGGCCACACAGCAGCTTATGTGGTCACCATCACCAGAACGCCGCAAGGATCATCCGGCAGGTGCCTTCGCCCCAGCTTTGGGATGAAAACCCAGCGTTCGGAATTCGTCAGCTGGGGGACAGCACAGCGAGGCCCTCACGCCTTCTAGCCCCGCGTGCTTGCCCTGAGCGTGACTGACTGAATGCCAAGTGGAACTGGAGGGAAAAAAAAAAAAGATTTAGGGGGATATTTCAACAGAGCCAATTATGGGAAATCAGTATCTTTTTAATTTTTTTACGTTTATTTATTTATTTTGAAAGAGCGAGCAGGGGAGGGAACAGAGAGAGAGCAGGAGAGAGAGAATCCCAAGAAGGCTGCACGCTATCAGCTCAGAGCCCGACACAGGGGCTCGATCTCACGAACTGTGAGATCACGACCTGAGCCAAAACCAAGAGGTGGACGCCTGAGCCCCCAGGTGCCCTGGGGAAACCAATATTGTTTTCAAGCAGAGGCCACTTCAGGAAGCGTTTCGTTGTCTCGATTCGTCTAAGATTTTAAATAATCATTTGTTGCCTGTCTAGAATCAACGAGTCGACGATTATGTAACAGATACTTAACTTTCCATCAGTATGTGCCCTTCAGCTCACACGACCCTACCGTTGAACGTTCAGATTGATTTCGAAAACACGCACGGGCGCGCGCGTGTCGTAAACCAGTGTTGTAAATGTGGCCACACCTGCTCAAGGCCTAAAGGCACGGACGTGAGCTGAGAGGCACGGCTCCTGGTTCAGCCCCCATGTCCCTGGGCTCCAGCCACCACCCCCCCCCCCCCACGCCTTCTCGTCCCCAGCCCTGCAGGACGGGCTTGTAGCATGGTCACTCACGTTGAGCTCACGGATGGGTTTGGTGACATTGAACTTGTCTATGGTGGACAGGATGATGGCGGGGGTGGTCAGGAAGAAGAGCCCCACGAACAGAGTGAAGTTGATGCCCAGCCACTGGAGCCACCAGCGGAAACCCTGGACGGAGAGGTTCTTCCTGCAGGAGGGGACACAGGCTTGGAGGCTGAGACCCCCCCAGGCCGGGCTGCCGACCACGCCCCCGGTGCCCCCAGGTGGGTCAGCGGGTCACATCGAGGCCCGGCGAGAGACCAGACTGAGGCACTTGGACCCCAGGAGTACAGGTGAGCCCTCTGTACCGACCTTCAGCTCCAGCAAGGTCAAATGCGGGGTCCCCTTGAGTTCAGAGGGAAAACAGGTTATCCACCGCTCACACGGCTCCCCGGCCATAGCCCGGGGGCCAGAACCCACCAAAGGGACTCCACGGTCACCCAGACAGACAGAACGAGGCTACGACACGGCCACGTCCGCAAGGCCTGGTGACCAGCGACACGGGCCCCGGGGGCTGGGTACACGCAGAGGGAGGGAGGGAGGGGACAGCAGTGCCCAGGCCCCACGGCGACCATGCTGGCCTCTCACCCCACCAAGAACACAGCAGCACGCTGCCCCCACGTTTGGGAAGCCCTGTGAACCATCAGAGGCCAGCTCGGAGCCCCGGAGACGCTCCCAAAGCTCGCTCTGGGCAGGGAGCTGAGGCCAGCCACGCTGGGGGCTCTGCTGGGGCTGCCCTCACCCCCGGCACTGTGCTCAAGGCTCACCAACGGCCCCCGTGGACGCGGCCGAGCTCAGCAGCGTGTCCCCAGGCTAGACCTAACGCCACACGATACAGCAGCCAGGGGCTACCGAGCCCTGAACCGGGGCTGGTCCGACTCAAGAGAACATACACGCCGGATTTCAAAGCTACTAAGTATGAAAAAGAGACGCATCTCCACCAGAGGGTAACTGATCACATTAGAGCGATAATGTTTTGGATATATAAGGAGAGAGAGATTATGAAATTAAGTTGAACAGTTTCCTTCCACTTTTTCAACGCGGCCGAAAGGAAACTGGAAATTATAGACGTGGCTCCCGGACACCCCAGATGCCGGGGGGCATCACTGGAGCGCAGTGCCGGGTGTGGATGCCCCCCCCGCCACCTGACGCATCCCCCCACGCCCGCCCCAGGCCCAGAGCGGAGCCAGGAGCTATGGTGGGGGGGCCCTGAAGGCCAGCTCGCACCTGTGATGCCCGGCCTGGGGCCCCTCCCCCCTCCCCGGTCCAGAGCCGGGGCCTCACCAGCAGATGTCCTCGGGGTACGTGGCAAAGGAGACCGTCCACTTGGAGATACGGAGCTCCGCGCTGCAGGAGGACGGCTGGGGCTCGCCTTTGCACCGGAGGCTCTGACACTTGCAGGCGTTGAAGTCTTTGAGGATGCTGCCAGGAAGGAAGAGCAGACGTGGCGGTGGCCCAGACACCCAGGGCACCGTGCACACACGCAGAGTGAGGGCAGACGCCGCGGGGCCCCGGGGCCGTTGCTCTATCAGCGGGTTGCTAGGTTAGCCGTTACTACAGCTCACGGGGAAGACTTGGCCTCATCCTCAGGACCACGCGGCGAGCCGGGGGTCACTCCTGCCTCCGCGTCAGGATCCCGAGGCTCTCCGGCTCAGGTGCGCACCCCGTCTGGCCGCTGCACCCCTGGACCACGGCCGCTTCCTGCGCCATCATCACCCCCGGCTGCCCAGGAAGCCGGGGCCGCGGACGCACCGTGCGGCCAGGCCAGGGCCTCGCTGTCCTCACTTCTTCCCACCCTGACGCCCAGGGCCCCCCCGGACTGCCACCTGGAGCCCCGCCGTCTCCACGCCCCTCACTCCTGCCTCAGCACGCCCCCCTTTCCACGAGCCCCTCCTGGCTCTGGGCTGGCTGCAGGGGACTTTTCCCGGGTGTGCGGAGCCCGCAGAGAGGGCAGGGAAGGGGCACTTGTGTGGCCGCCTGCGTCCCCCACCCCAGGCGTGACGCCACTCCAGGAGCCAGAGCCCCGTGCTGGGGCCCACATGTGCTCCGCAGCCTGGCCCCGGGGCCCCCAGCTCTGCAGCAGGGAGACCCCCAGTGCCTGGGGTCTGTGCATCTGTGCGATGGAAAACCCAGCACAGAAGATCATCTGCGGTCCAGAGTGGACATCTGAAGGGGGGCGGCAGAATGCTGGACGCCTTCCCTGGCACAGCTGGTGGGAGCTCGGCCCGGGAGTGAGGCCACGTCAACCCACGAGGGACTCACCTCGCGCAAGGATCACCCTGCGCGTGTCACACGCACCTGGGCTGGGATGATGGGGGGAGTGTGGCCTGCCCCAGCCCCAGCCCGTCCCAGGGGCGGGTCGTAAGTCACCTGGAGGAGACAAAGGGCCCCGGACGTGCCCCACTCACTAGGTGGCCATGGACTTCTCCTGGAAGGTGACGAAGGCCATGCCCAGGGGCTGCTCCTGCACCCGGCGCTCCTCGTCCGCGATCCTCTCCAGCAGCCTGTCCCTCATGCGTGCGTAGTAGGAGACGGCATCCTCCTGAGGACACGCACCCCCTCGTGACCACGGGCCCTGCGCGGGCAGCGGGGACCCCGTGGCACTCCCGCGGGGGGCCGGGCCCTCACCCACTCGCACCCCGGCACTTTGCAACAGCAGAACTGGCCGCAGGGCCTGGGGTTGATGAGGGTCCACTGGCCTGTCTTCGCCCGAAGGTTCATGTAATAGGTCAGGCTCTTTTCTGTCTTCTTCCTGCAGGGGTGGGGGTAGGGGGGCACACGTCAGAGTCACCATAATCCTGCGGCACAGACCCCACGCCCACTGTCCAACCGCCAGGCCCAGGAGCTCAGCTTTCTTTTTCAAAGTTTATTTTGAGAGAGAGAGAGAGAGAGAGAGAGCGAGCGCAAGCCGGGGAGGGGCGGAGAGCAGGGGAGAGAGAATCCCAAGCAGGATCCGCACTGCCCAAGCGGAGCCCGACGCGGGTCTCGAACTCACGAACCGATCCGAGACCAAGGGTCGGAGGCTTAACCGACTGAGCCCCCCTGGCACCCCAGGGGGTCAGCTTTCCAAACAAGAAAGGGGCAGAGCTCCCCCTCCTGCCTTCCCCCCTGGGGGCTCCGCCCAGGCCCCCCACCAGCAGCGAGGCGGCAGGGTGGGCGGCCCAGGAGGGAGGGACAGGCTTCCGGCCACCGACCAGCCCCGCTCACCTCTCCCTGCACAGGTGAATCAGCCTGGCCACGTCGTAGCACAACTGTACGTCCACCACTTCGCACGTGGGATATGCGTCCCTGTGCGCAAGGCAGGCCGCCGGAAAAGAACCCCCCCCCCCCCGGCAGGAGAGATCCCCCCCAAGTCCCCGAGGGTACTCGGGGTACCACAGAAACCTCTTTCCTTTCGTCTTTTTACAAAGGGTGAAATTTTGAAATTCAACACAAAGAGGCCTTTTTTTTTTTTTAACAGCACGAAAGCAATCGCCTGAAACTGAAAGGCTCGTGCCCGCTCGGCTGTACGTCAGCGGGCGCGTGTGGGGCCAGATGAATCCGGTTCGTGACCTCCTTCACCCACCCGGAGGAAGAGCACTATCGTCTGCTCTGGCTCACGCCTACCTTGGACCGTGCGGAAATCCTACCCAGCGTGTGGCCCCTTTTTGAAGATCACAGACCTTTCAGGTTCAATGAACGCAGGGGGCTCGCAGCCCAGCAAACGTCTACACCCGTGTTAACAACCGTAGTACGACCCTCACAAGTGTGCTGTGTGTGGACTCACACCGGCCGGGTGCTCCCACGGTATTCACTATGCCGTCCTCACCATAGCCTGGGAGGTTCTGTCCCCATTTTACAGATGAGGAAAATAAGGGCCGGAGAAGTTAAGCGACTTGTGCCCAAGGTCACACCGCGAGTGGCTGTCGGAGCCCAGATGTGAATCCAGGCAGCCGGGCACCAGTGGCCGCTAAACGATGCTCCCTGCCCACCAGACACGCAAAATCAGGCTCTCGCTCTCTGTTTCTACGAATCGCCGTCGTCCGCAAATAGTGCTGAGTTACACCGTGGTCACCCCGAGTCCCCGCGGCAAGTTAGTGGCTGCGGGACTGGGAGGGGCACGTTCGGACTGAAGCCTCAGCTCGCCGCCCGGGGCAAGCCCTCCAGCCGGGGTCCCGGGGCCTCTGCACCTGCCCTCCCCTCTCCTGCTCCACACCCCCCTCCCCTACATCCCTGGTACCACACACACACACACACACACACACACACAGCCTCCCCCAGAGGAGCCCTGCCTCTGCCTCCACCTCAGGACTCCTTGGTGCAGATGCTCCCTCCAGAGACACCCGTGGGCGGACGCCTGTGCCAGCGCAGGCCCCCCCACCCCCCGGAGACCTGCTCGTGCCCTCGAGCTGTTTCTCTGCACCTACAGCCTGGCCTGTGCTCCAGCTGCTGTGGTCCCCCAGGGCGGCCTGCAGCGGACAGGCCTTCTAGACCCCAGCCTTCTAGACCCCAGCCTTCTAGAAGCCTTCCACAGCAGGCTGGCACACGGCGGCCATGGGATGCTCGCATGGCAGGGCCGGGCCCTTCATCAAGTCTCTGGGCGCCCAAAGAGAAGACAGAGCGCCCGCCTGAGGCACCTGCCCCGCCTGGAGGGGCCACAGCCCTGCTCACCGGAAGTGGGTCTCCACCGTCTCCTTCTTGCTGTCTCGGGGGAGTCCCGTGATGAACAAGGTCCGCCTCACCTGCCAGAGACACACATGGGGGCGGGGGACGTCACCCCAGGGCACGCCAGTCCCCAGGTGGGCCCAGGGTTTCCGCCCTGTTCAAGCCCGCCCAGCCCCGCCCCTCCCCACGGAACAGAGTGAGAGCTCGGAGGGGCCGGTGCTCCCCTGGCAGAGCCCGGAGGGGGTCCTTCACATGCTTTACTGACTGACCGCCCCCCCCCCAGATGCCCCTAATCAGAAAAATTTTAGAAGCTAACATCAGGCACCTGGGTGGCTCAGTCAGTTAAGCGTCCGACCACTGATTTCGGCTCAGGTCACGATCTCCCGGTTCGTGGGATCGAACCCCGTATCGGGCTCTGTGCTGACAGGGCAAGGCCTGCTTGGGGTCCTCTCTCCCTCTCTCTTTGCTCCTCCCCTGCTCGTGCTATCTCTCGTTCTCTCTCTCTGCTCCTCCCCTGCTCGTGCTATCTCTCCTTCTCTCTCTCTCAAAAAATAAACACATAAAAACCTTAAAAATAACAAGTGAATTGGGGCGCCTGGGTGGCTCAGCCGGTTGAGCGTCCGACTTCAGCTCGGGTCACAATCTCACCGTTCGTGGGTTCGAGCCCCACGTCGGGCTCTGTGCCAACGGCTTGGAGCCTGGAGCCTGCCTCGGATTCTGTGCCTCCCCCTCTCTCTGCCCCTAACCCACTCGCATTCTGTCTCTCTCTCAAAAACAAACATGAAACAAAAAGAAATGTATGAAATAAAAAAAAAATTAACAAACGAACGAACGAAAAGCTGAAGTCAACCGTGAGCACAAACATGCCAGCCAGGTCCCACAGAGGCCTCTTTAAGCGCACGGCTCCCGTGTCCTGGCAACAGGCCCGCGGGTCAAGGCTCCGCTCTGGCCCCACCCGTGACCCTCCCCGCCTCGCTCACCGAGTTCTCCTCCTGGTACTGGATGGACCGGGTGTGGTGTCTCATGAAGCCCACGGTGAGGAGGAGATAGATGACGGCAAAGACAGTGTGCAGCCAAAGGAGGTCATCGCTGAGCGGGGACACCTGCCATCAGGGCCCGGCTCCCACACAGGGTGGGGTTTGGGGGGGGGGGGGGGCCCCCCCCGCCCCCCAACCCCCCCCCCCCCCCCCCCCCCCCAGCACCCCCCCCCGGGGGGGGCAGCCCCCGAGGCCCCGGCCCCCCCCCCCCCCCCGTACTCACTCCGTCTGCAGGTTTGCGATGGTCGTCCTCCCAAAGCTGTAAGGGTCTTTGTCTGCAGACAAGCAAGACACTTAGTCCTAGGGTCACACTAGGGAAGGGGGACGGGGGCGGCCCGCCTCGGTCCGTGGGTCTCTGAGGAAGCACGAGACGGCCAGGCCAGTCAGAGGACAGGGACCGGCCGTCCGGTCTTTTCAGAGCTGCACCAACCCAAGGCCCCGCTTTACCCCACAACCTCTTCCCGACCCGCCGCGTGGGTAAGTCACAATCGGAATTTCTCTTGCTTTGAGATTCTTGTGACATTCCTTGAGAATCTGAAACCCTCCTGAACGGGTCCCAAAACCGAGCTGGGAATCCCTGGGCATGAGAAGTGGATTCGTGGGGCCCCTGGCTGGCTCAGTCAGCAGAGTGTGTGACTCTGGATCTCGGGGTCGTGAGCTCCAGCCCCGTGTTGGGTGGAGAGAAAGAGAGAAAGGAGAAAGAGAGGGGAAGGAAGGAAGGAAGGAAGGAAGGAAGGAAGGAAGGAAGGAAGGAAAGAAGGAAGGAGGAAGGGAGGGGAGGGAGGGAGGGAGGGAGGAGGGAGGAAAAAAGGGAGGAGAGGGAGGAAGAGAAGGGAGGGAGGAAGGAAGAGAGAAGAGGGAGGAAGAGAAGGGAGGGAGGAAGGTGGGGAGGGAGGGAGAAGGGAAGGGAGGAGGGAGAGAAGAAGGAAGGGAGGGAGGGAGGAGGGAGGAAAGAAGGGAGGAGAGGGAGGAAGAGAAGGGAGGGAGGGAGGAGGAAGAGAAGGAAGGGAGGGAGGGAGGAAGGCGGAGAGGGAGGGAGGAGGGAAGGGAGGAGGGAGAGAAGAAGGAAGGGAGGGAGGGAGGAGGAAGCGGATTCTTTGGCATTTTGGAAGCCAGCCTCCCGCACTGGCAGGACACATGGTTCCAGGCTGTGACTTTGAGCGTCACGAACATCTCCCACACCCACTCACCGTGGCCTCCCGATTGTGATCACGTGGGGGCAGGAAAGTATGAAACGCTCTCCGAAGGCCCCCGATCCTACGAGTCTTGGGGTTTTATTCCCCTTACTTAGAACCGAAGCTCACACCGGGGGCCAAGCTCCTGGCCCAGGCTCAGGTCCGGGGGTGGGGGGTGCCTCTTGAGAGGCACGGCCAGGCAGAGGGGAACGTTCCGGAGTCACCCCGAGGCCTCCTGACACCTGGGCCCGCCCCAGCCCCACGAGCCCCCCCCCCAACCCCACCCCGGGCCGTGAGTCACACAAGACGAGGGGACATTACCCAGCAAATCACCCGAGAGGTTGACGGGCAGAATGACGCACAGGGACAAGCAGCTGACGACCACCAGCAGGAAGATGACATGTCTCTGGAAGGACAGGTAGTGGATGGCGTCCTCCCCACACCGCTCCAGAATCTGGTCATCGCTGCCCAAGACACGCACAGGGGACCCGGGTGAGCGGCAGGGCCGGGCCGGGCCGTCCCGTCTCCTCACATCCCAGGACACCGAGCTTTCAGTCTTCCCAGCGCCCTGCACCACACCCCCCACTCCACACCCCCAGGCACCTGCTGCCCGCATCCCTGCAGACACGTGTGCAGGGGGAGGTCCCGCAGCCCCTCCTGCTTCTGTCAACATGTCAATCGTTCCGGGATCCCCACCCTGCCGTCCGGCCCCCTCCCTGTGTCCTGCTGGCCTCATGGGGGCTCCGCCCTTTCCTCCTTGCCCTATTTGGACGCTCCGGCCCCCTTGGGGACCTGGAAAATTCCAGGCGCTGACAGCCAGAATGCCACAGAGGGAAAAGGGGGGGTCTCCCTGAGGGTCCGGCTTCCAGAAAAGCAGGAAAATCCTGCGCGGGCAGTGGTAAGAGAAGCGGGTGTCACGGCACCAAAGCAGATCCGAGAGGTGGGAGACCGGCGGGAGCCACGGGCCACACGGGAGGCGGTGAGGTGGGCACGCCAGGCCGGCCGGGCACCGGGCGGATGCTCAGAAGCCAGCCTGGGGACGGACGCTACCCTGCGTGCTGTTTACCTGGAGGACAGAGCTTTGCACCTGACCACACCGGCTGCACTTCCCAATCACCTGCCAGAAAGTACCTGCCCTGCCCCCAACCGTGCACACTAAACAAACAGGATGGGGGCCCAAACCTAACCCGGCGGCGACTTCCGACTTTCTTTCCTCGACAGGTTTTCTGGAGACACACCTCTGACCGACTCCCTATCTTGCCAGGAAGGCAAAGCCAAGGAAACTGAGGGGATGCTTTGAATGTCACCTGCGACACTGGCCGCGAGCAGCTGTTAGAATGCAACTGTGGCCTTAAAACAGTCAAAGTATCCTTTCTGCAACAGGAAGGAGTGGACGCCGAAAACATATCTAATACAGTGTTACAGGGACACAGGGAGTCCCAGTGTCTGATACAGTGTTACAGGGACAAAGCCGGGGGACACGCGGAGTCCCAGTGTCTGACACAGTGTTACAGGGACAGAGTGGGGACACTCAGAGTACCAGTGACAGCCCCCCTCCAGAGAAATGCCTGTGCCAGCAGAGGGAACTGGGGGGGGTGGGGCACGGAACAGGGTGGGGTATGGAGGGGAGAAGGGGGGTATGGGGAGAAGGGGGGGTATGGGGAAGGGAAGGGGGGTATGGGGAGGGGAAGGGGGGTATGAGGGAAGAGAGGGGGTATGGGGGAGGAGAGGGGGGTATGGGGAGGGGAAGGGGGGCATGGGGGGGAGAAGGGGGTTGGGGGGAGGGAGGGGGTATGGGGGGAGAAGGGGTGTATGGGGAGAGGGAGGGGGTATGGGGGAGAAGGGGGGTATGGGGAGAGGGAGGGGGTATGGGGGAGAAGGGGGGTATGGGGAAAGGGAAGGGGTACGGGGGAGAAGGGGGGGTTGGGAGGAGGGGAAGGGGGTATGGGGAGGGGAGGGGTGTATGGGGAGGGGAAGGGGGGTATGGGAGGAGAAGGGGGGTTGGGGGAGGGGAAGAGGGGTATGGGGAGGAGGGTCTATGGGGAGGAGGGGGGTGTGGGGAGGAGCAGGTGTGGGTGGAGGAGGGGGTATGGGGAGGAGGGGTGGAGGGAGGAGGGGTACAGAGCAGATCTGCCAACAGCCTTTGCGGGTTACCATGAAATGACGACGCAGCGTGTCTCACGCCGCCCCACCCAACCCAGGCTGAGTGGGGTCCCCACCGCCGGGACAGGGGAGCGGCCTGAGCCCCACCCAGCAGTGGCCACAGGCCACAGCGCCCCAAGGGGCACCCGCCGTGGGCACGTGTCAGGGGAGGGTCTAGGACACCTAAAATCCTCTCTGTGTGCGACGGACCCGCGCTCGGAGTGACCTGCCGCGTCAGGAGGAAACGCGTCCCAGTGACGTGATTTCGCGGTGGTGGGCAGGCAGGGGCCGGCCGACCCACCTCTCCCCCTGTGCCGCCTGGGCCCCTCTTACAGTCATGGAAACTGAGGCCCAAGGAGAGGGACGTACCCGACCTCCCGCAACCACCGCATTTCATCAATTCTAAGAGGCCCTCCTCTTTCACCACCTCCGAAACCGCGCCTCCTCCGCTCCCAGCCGCTCCCAGCTTCACAGGATTTCTCCCCACGGGCCCCAAACGTTAGAAACAAGGAAACTTGGAAGCGGAGGAGTTGAAGGTGCAAAGCGTTCCTGCCCAAAGCGAGGGGGAAAGTGGCTTGTGCGGGCCGTGTGGGCCACCTGCGTGCCCGGCCCCCACACGAGGCTCCGCCTCGAACCCAGAAGCATCTAGGGACCCATCTCGGCGTCAGGCATCCCGGCTCCTTTCCTCCTCGCCGGCCAAGCGCAGAGGCAAAGCCACCCGAGGAAAGACAGGCAGACACGCGCGCCCGCCCGCTAACACACCCACCCACACTCACGCACACACCCGCTGTACTCACTGCAGGCGGAAGATGGCAGTCAGCCAGGGACAGCATCCCTGGGAACGGAGAGATCAGGGATTAGCTTTGAGCATCTCTGTCCCCGGGAGGCGGATGGAATCACCGCCTCTGACGGTCACTAACCATCTAACCCCCCGTTATATAGAAGCAGCGCTTCTGTCCCAAATCCAGCAAATGCCACGGCTTGTCCCCAAGGCGACAGAGTCCACCGGCCCCCAGTCCTCTGGGACACGCACCCTGTGCCTGGAATTCTCGTAAAAACCCCTCAAGTATTGACAGTTTGCTCCAGGGCCGAGGCCTGAACTTGAACCGAGAGCCGGTGAGAGCTCAGAGCGGTTCTGGAACTGTTCTGCTGGATGGCCCGCAGGGCTGACCGAGACGCAGGACGGACACAAGGAAACAAGCCTCACGGATGGGACAGGCCCCCCCCCCCCCCAGGTGGGACTCTGGAGGGAAGAGGGTCCGTCGGCTGACTGTCCATCGCGTCTCTTGATCGTAACCCCTCCGCCCCCAAAGCTGGGCTGGACCCCGGCCCGCTGGGCACCTCCTCAGGGTCAGGTGCCGGGGAACCCGGCTGGGCCGCCCACCTCTGACTCGCCGCCAGCAGGCACGTCAGCAATGAACCGTCACACAGATCCCTGCGTGTGATCAGAGCCGAGCGCTGGGACCACAGGGGACTCGGGAGCCCCTGCCTCAGAGTTAACCCCGTGTCACCCCCTGGGCCTCCCCGCTGCACCCTCCCCGCGGTCCGTCCCAAGTCCAGGGGGCTCACCACCAGCACCTGCCACTCAGGACGCGGGGGGCCAAGTCGGCCCCGAACCGGTACCCGGCTGCCCTGCCCCGCCCCCACCACGGCCACAGCCACGCCTGTCCCGTCGATACCAACCAGCTCGCTTTCAAAATCTTGTTGCCCAAAAGAGGACGACGATGACAGTCTCTGGAACCTGGAGTCGCTGGGAACACAAAAGGGAAAAAATGCCAGGAAATCCTTTTTCGAAGTCTGAAAACCTCCGTCCGGTATTCCGCCATCCCTTAGAGCCCTGGACCAAAGCTGTGGCCTTCCTCCAAGTCTGGGACAAGATCTAACTCAGCCCGTGAAACACACCCACCAGGGCGGCGACCGCACCTGGGCGTGCAAGACGCGAAACCCCCGCGTTACGTGGGCCGGGTGACAAGGGGTCAGGGCACTGGCAGGCCGTCCCCGCGCCCCGCACCCTGGGGCCTCGGCTCCGGGCCCACCCAAGGGGACTTCAGACTGTTGACGTTTGCGATACGTCTCCCGGCACGTCAGATTAACCTCGTTTTATCAACTCGACACCACCACTGGCTGCAAGGGACATAATAATCTTATGAACCGATGAGAAAGACTGAAGTGTGACCGCCATTGATGACAAGCGGCACCCCACTTTCAGGGACAAGAAAATGGGAGCGTGGGCGTCTGGATGCTGGGGGGGGCTCCCCTCCCCTGCCCTGTGTGTGGGGGGTTGGTTGAGGTGTGTGAATTATGTTCATTATCACTTCCAGTTTTCTAGAACCGATTCCAAAACCTCACTCGCAGGGGCAGAAGACAGGAAGAACCTTGACTTTCAAAGCCTTCACAGGCAGCTCTCTCATTTGACCTTCTGGGTGCCCTGCGGGGGACAGGGGACAGGAGGAGAGAAACCCCAGAAGATGGGGACTTGACCACGGCCTTGCAGCCAAGGAGGAAGCAGGGCCTCCTGGGGTTCACAGGCTCAGTACCTTTCCAGTGCACGGCCCCTCCTGGGACTCGGGGTGCCACAAACACATCACGTCCCCAGAGTCCCCCCAAAACTGTCTAAGGCTCCCAAGAAGCCCTCGGGGCAAGGTGAACACCCTCGGGCTTTCGCAAATGCCAGGACCCAGGAGGCAGGAGGCGGCAGGGAGCTTTCGCAGCGACGCGGCCCGTGCCTCGCACAGAGACCACAGTCCAACGCCTGTGCAGCAAGGGTGGAGGTCGGCCTGGGGAAGCCGAGCGGCCCGGTGGGGGGAGCCTGGCCACAGGGGTGTCTCCCCCCACTGCTTCCTGTCCTGCATCTGACACCAGGTCCCAGGCCGTGTGACAGCCAGCCGGGGCTGGAGACGCCAGGGTGCGGACCTAGAGGACGGTCCCCCCTTGAGGAGTCGTGAGCAGCCAGCAGAGCCCAGGTGACGTCCAGCCAAGGGGGTCCCTGCTGCACCAGACTCACCCGACGCTGGCTGAGTGAGGGCCACCGGCCCACGCTGACCCTGAGCGGGGACAGGAGCAGCTCCCCGGGGGCTCGCCTCGCCCCCAGCCCCCAGCTAACTCATGTCAGAGAAGGGACACTCTTTCAACATTCAGGGTGAGGAAGAAGAGTGGCATCCATCTCAGCTGATAACGAAAGCCCCGAGTGTGTAAAGGAACTAGACTTCCTCCAACAAGGTTCACGGCCAGGCCACGGCCGTGGGAGAGGCACCTGTGGTGAGGAGAGACGGCTTCTGACCCAGGCCTGGCGGACGGATGTGCTCAGTGAACACAACGTAGTGTCAGCAACACGCGTGGGCCCCCAGCCCCGTCCTAGTGACACACACACACACACACACACACACACACTCACGCTCTCGAGGTGACATGTCCTGCTTACCTGTCCGCTTCTGACACCAGGGCGATACGGCCATAATCCCAGAATCTCCTTCTTATGATGGAAAACACCAAGATCAAACACTGACAGGAGAGAAGAAACCAAATAAAGTGACTTCTCATTAGAGACACCTGCCTTAGGGGCAAAGCCCACCAGCCTGAACCCAGCGGGGCTACAAGGGCCCAGAGAGGGCACCGAGCCGCCCGAGGCCACACAGCTCAACCATCCGACGCTTTGCCCACCGTCTTCACGAGAGCCTGTCGCCGATGCCAGGGCACAGAGGCCACGAGCCCGTCCCTGAGCTGGCCCCGGCGCCCTCCTCACCATGAGCATCGGCCCCGCTCTTTGCTCTCAGGGCAGCAACAGCCAGGACCCCCACCCCACCGACCCTGCGCTGATCAGCCCTCAGTGCTCCTGAGCAGGAAGGCGAGACCAGGCCTCACAGCCGCCCAGGAACCCGCTTCCTTCCTCTTACACAGAACTGCACTTAATTACAGAGCGAGGAAGCAGAACTCCCCCAGGCTGAGCCGGGTGCTCCCCCAGGCAAGCCCCCGAGGACGCCAGCATGGGGCCTGGAGGGGGGACAGTGCCCACCGAGGAGCCTGGGCTCTGGCAGCTCGGTCTCCACAGCCTGGGGCCCTCAGCCGCTCGCTCTAAACCCCGTCCAGCCGTAAAATCCGTAAGCTCCACACCACCTCCTCCGCGTTCACCTTGGCCGTCCTCAGACCCGGTCTTGCCTGGACAGACCGCCGCCCTTCAAAGTTCAGGGAGGGTGACACAGAGCCGTCTTCAATTCGCCTACCCCTGCCGGCCTCGGTCACAAACCAGGCTTTCATTTCATTTTCTTTTCATTTCATTTTCTTTTCATTTCATTTTCTTTTCATTTCATTTATTTCATTTCATTTCATTTCATTCTATTTCATTTCATTTCATTCTATTTTATTTCATTTTATTTTTTATTTTCATTTTATTTTCATTTTCATTTTATTTTATTTACTTATTTTTTTTTAGGAACTAAGCTTTTTTTTTTTTAAGGTTTATTTATTTATTTTGAGAGAGAGACAGAGAGAGCAACCGGGGGAAGGGCAGAGAGAGAGAGAGAGAGAGAGAGAGAGAGAGAGAATCCCAAACAGGCTCCCCAATGTGGGGCCCAAACCCACGAACTCGGAGATCATGACCTGAGCCGAAATCAGGAGTCAGATGCTTAACCGACTGGGCCACTCAGGCGCCCAGAACTGACCTTTTAAATGTGGGTTTGTCTCCCTAAAGGGAATCCAGAGGCCAGAACCCCATAGGGGCCGCGTCCCTTTCGGGACCATCTCCAGGTGGGTGGGGAAGCTGGTGACTATTCCCGGAGGCAGGTGAGTCATGTCTCAGGACAAAGCTGAAGGCCGTCCGGCAAGTGCCCTCCACAACCCCGCCGCCCCCTCTGCTGCCTTCTTGGGGTGTGTGTCTCATGCGCCCATGTTCTCCCAGCCGCTCTGGCTCACGTGTGCACCCATCACGTCCCCTGATAAACACCCAGCTCCCCTCGCCGGCACCCCTGCAGCCGTGTCCACCCTCGCTCTCCAGCGCCCCTTCTCGTTATTCCCACCAGCCCTCAGCGTCACCGGCGCACCCCCGGGACCCCCCACCCCTGTCACCCGAGGCTGGTGTTCTCAACCTACACGTGGACTCCAAGAAACAGGTTGTCTGGCACCTAAAAGCCCTTCTCATAAATGTTTTTAAAGTTTATTTATTTGAGAGAGAGAGAGAGAGAGAGAGAGAGAGAGAGCGCGCGCACGAGCCAGGGAGGAACAGAGAGAAAGGGAGACAGAATCCCAGGCAGGCTCCTCCCCATCGGCACAGAGCCCACTGTGGGGCTCGAACCCACGAACCGTGAGATCAGGACCTGAGCCGAGATCAGGCGTCGGACGGTTGACCTACTGAGCCCCCTGGGCGCCCCACAGAGCCCTTTCTCGTGAAAGCAACGTGAGTGGCAGGTGGGTTCCCATGCCAGCCTCTAAGGTGCCACTGTGAGGCAAATCCTGGGGCAACAGGGCGGATCTGAGTCCTGGGGACACCCCCTCCCCAGCACAAGCTACTCATTTATACCCTCAGCGGGAGGTATGGCCACCCCACAGGCAGGAACACAAGAAGGGGCCCCGTGGCCCCCGGGGAATCCCACCCAACCACCCGCGGGGGAGAAGAACAGCGTACTGCAAACCGGGGGACCCCCTGGGAACAGGCAGGTCTGGGCCACTGAAGGCCACGAAGGTAGGCCTTTCCCCAGCTGTGTCCTCTGCTCTGCGACTGATCCCCTAAAAGGCCCAGGACCCAGCGGGGGACAGGAGGTGACATTTCTAAGCTGGGAGGTGCGGCCACTCTATTCCAGCCCATGCCTCTGGTCCCTGTGGACTGACCCCTTCCATGGGCCTCACCACGCGACAGGCTGACTCTGTGACCAGAGGGACAGCTGCGTCACCCGCAGAGCGCGGCTCCCCGGGGTACAGCAGGTGAGGGGCAGAGGTGATGTGTGAACTCGGGCACGCCTGATCCCATACCTGAGTTTTCCAGAAGGCCCGGGAGGAGAGGGGGGGACACGATTCAGGAGGGGACTCACCAGGAAGCAACTGACGTCTATGAGCAGGACAGTGGGGACGCCCCCGAAGGTGACCCCCTGGAGCACGGTGCTGTTTTTGGCCGTGTTGTAGCAGTACGAGTCGTTGGGCTGGTCCCCGATGCCCAGCCGCTCACGCACGGACACCGCCTTGTACCGCCACAGCTCCAGGATCAGGGAGTTGTTCATCGTGCCCCTCCTCCCTGGAGAGCAAACCGGGCAGACGGTCAGGGCCAGGGGTCCCCGGAGGGTCCCCCACCCGCACTGGCAGGGCCCGAGGTGGGCACAGGGGCCGTTAGGCGCAGCCAGCAGCAAGCAATCAGGGAGAGGCGGGCACCGGGCCCCACGTGCCTGGCAGAGCCCAGGAGAATAGCCCCATTGTGGGAACAGTCCCAAGGGTCAGATGGCCCGGTGGACAGCTCATCAGGACACAGCAGGGAGGGAGGTGGGGGGACAGGGGCCTGCCTCCTAAGAGGTGCCTGAGCTCCTGCCAGGAAAGTCCTCCCCGGGGAGCCTCTGGGGGCTTGGGGGGACAGTCAGGGGACAGAAACGAAGGAGATAAAGATGGGAAAGACGAAAACACAGGAAGAAACAAATCAGGGACGTCCATCCAGGTACGCACACACATGTCAGCTCCAGGAAGGCCCTGAAGGGGCAGCCAGAAAGGGCAAGGGGGGTGGTGGAAGCAGGTGGGAAGGAGGGGCACACCCCTGCCCTCCCGGGGAACCCCCCCCCCCCAGCACCTCCCCAGTCTAACAGGAAGGCCCGGCCTTTTCAAAGCAAATACGACTCCAGGTTACTCCAGGCTGCTCGTAGACTTTTCCTTTCTGAGGCTTCTGGGAGCCCCGGGAAGCTAGGAAACCACCAGGGTTTGTCCCTGTCATCGAAAGCCCCCGAAGGCCCCCGAATTAGCACCCCCTCACACCGTCTGTGGCTGGAGAGCCGGGAGCGATAACTCAGCAACCCTTCCTCAAGCTCCGACTCATCTGTCAGGGGACTTCTGCGAGGTCTGCTATCTCTAACCTGCCACAGGGACAAAAATCTTGGGGACCAGAAGAAAAGGGACGGAGATATTTGGACTACCTGGCGATGCGGCTGGGGTGGTGACTGCCACTTCGACCCCCAGGACGGGCTGGCTGGGGACAATGTCTCTCTCTCTCTCTCCCACACACACACACACACACACACACACACACACACACACACAGGATGGACTGCAGGAAGCGGGTAGAGGCAGCTCCAAGGGCAAGGATGACCCAGGAGCCTGAGTCACTCTCTCACCCCTTATGAGAGGCTTGCCAATGGCCAGACAATGTGACACCAGAGCCACGGAGCTGGTGGCCCTCAACAGAGTCACAAAGACTACCTCTGGGAGGCAGATCTTGGTTTCCCTGCTTTAAGGGTCGCCCAGCAGCACCACCCCGGACAGAGCGCCCGGCCTGACGCTGTGAGGCCAGCGCCTGCCCCCCCGCAAAACCCCTGTCCTGCCTCACACATACCAGACGCCCAGGGAAGGAAGGACTGCGGGCGAGTCCCTGGGCGAGGTCCTCAGCCAGTGCCGGCAGAGACAGGAACAGTCCCGGCCGCCTCCCAAGCTGCCTCAGGCCTGCCACTCACTTCCTGCTGGGCTCTCCCGACCCCAGGACGGGGCCGCACGGCCTTTCCAGGCCTCCCTGAAGGAACGCAGAGTCACCAGGAGCTGCCTTTTCCGCTTTGGCTCACGCCTGCCCCAAGCCTCTGAACTCAGGGCCTCACATGCAGCCTTTGGTGTTTCCACCCTGCTTCCCCCGCCCAGCTCCCCCCCCCCCAATCCCCCACCACCACCCAAACTGGTTCTGGGCACTCCTCTGTGCTGCCTGCCCCTCTCCTCCTCCTCCAGCATCAGCAGCCTGACCTCTGGCTCGAGGCCTCGCTGGGCCCAGGGAGGGTCCACTCCACAGAAGCATGGGTGGCTGTGGGCCCCCGGTAAGGGCCTCCCCAAGGGCAGCTGCTACCCGAGGGCCAGAATCAGGAAAAGGGACACAGCAGAACAGGGAAGGCTTGAAAGGTAAAGTGGAAAGGAAAAATCACGCCCATAAAATGCTCACAGAGGGAGCACTGTCCCTGAGGAGTGGCTGCTGGGGGCGGGCGGCCCTGGCCGATGCTGCTTGAGGCTGAGCAGAGCAGAGGTCCCGTGGGAGGAAGCCCCCCGAGGCTCCTCGTCTTCCTTGTACCCCCTTCCACCCCGGGCACACCTCTGGGTCCCTTCCCTCCTGCCAAACTGGCTCCCTGGCTGGTTTTACACAGTCCGATAAGAACTGGCCAGGTCGGCCAGCAAGGACTGCCAGCCTGGTGGGGGGGGGGGGGCCCCCGGGCCCCCCCCAGCCACCCCCCTCCGGGGGGGGGCACCGCTTTGGGGGGGGGGTGGTCTCTCTCAGACCTTTCAGCTCGATCGTGGACTGTCCCTGCGCTGGACACACACATGGTGTCCAAACTCTGCTGAAAGGTCGCGCTCCCTCCAGGGCCAGCTCCCCTGCACTTTCCCCAACAGGACGCTGGGGACACAGCCAGCACAGGGCAGCCTCGCGGGCTGGGGAGGAGGCCCTCCTTCATGGATGTGCAGTCCTCCCTGTGTGCGTAGACAGACCTATGTGAGTGCCTAGCACGTATCTATGCCTTCCAGAGGGTTCTCCACTACCAACGTGAGGGCAGGAAAGCCACAGTCACCCTGGAGGCCCTGTAGCCCCTGGAGCAGCAGGTGACTCGGGTCCCCAGCTCGAAGTTCAGCCCAGGTGCACCCCAGAGCCTGGCCGTGGCCGTTGGGAGAGAGGGCTGGGTCCAGCAGCCGGTCTCCCACTTGCCACAGTGCTAACCCACAGCCCACGTGTGTCCAGCAAGGACCGGCCCACGCAGCACACCTGACCACCTCCCCCTTCCTTCCAGAAACGCCAGAACGTAGCACCAGGTGCGTGAGCATCATCAGTTCTTACAAAAAGGCCCCACACAAATTCAGGGTATTTTTATCATCGCAGATCTTCCGGTTTTGTTACAATAACAAGACCACAAGCAGCCCGGGTCCCTCCACCACGGGAGGAGCGGACTCGGAACTCCCAGACGCAGAAGAAGGTTGTGAAGGAAACACAACGGGGGCGGGGGGGGACCCAGGAACCTGGACAGCTGTCCACCTCCAGAGATGTCAGCCCTGGAGCGTCAAGAATACGGCCCAGCCTTTGGCTACAGTGGGAGGCAGCGCGCCCAGCAGATACCCGAGCAGCCCTGGAGTTTGGGCTCAGACAGCGGCTTACACGCTCAGTGCCTTGACTTCCTCCCCTGTGAAGCGGGCGGTGGTATTTCTCTCAACCCGGGCTGTTGGGAGGCACACGCCTGAGACCGTGTGCATGAAGCACTCAGCCCAGCGCCTGGTCCATGAGCACCCAAAAGCCTCCTGGCTTTTATTTTAAGTCACTTCTCCAGCCAATGGGAAACACAAGGTCAGCAGCCGGTCCAGGTTTTTCCCCTGTTAGAGCCCAGGGAACAGCCAGGGAGACCTTTGCCCCAACACTGAACAAAGAAGTGGTGTGAAGAGAGGTTTCTGCTTCTGCTCACGTCCACGTGGAGGCAGAAGCGACTCAGGGCTGTGACAGGTGTCCCGCCGGGAGGGGAGGAGGGAGGAAGACAGTGATGCGGGCCGGAGGGGAAAGGAGAAACAATACGGGTTGTTTCTCCGGTCAGGTTCGGGATGATCTGGAGTCTGTCCCCATCCCCCACGGCCTCAGCCCTGTCTGAGCAGGAGCCAGGGCCTCAGAAAGGCGGGTCTCCCTCCCCTGCCCCCTTGTGCCCGGGACTGCACTGGTGGGCACAGCCCCCTGGCTTAACCGCGAAGCCTGGACACTGCGGGGGTGGCGCGCAGGCACTCCTGGGCCTGGAAGGAAGCTCGAGGTCGTCTGGTCAATCACCCCGGGCAAGTCCTGCGCCAGCGGCCGCCCCACCCGGGGCTGGGACGTGCAGGCCGCCCCGGAGTCTCAGGTAGCCCGTCGTCTTATCAGGTCCCCGAACCCGACGGTTTGGGTTTCCAGGTGGAGATCTCCTCCTCCTCCCCTCCCTGCAAGGCCCCCTCCCCCCACACCCCGGCCTCCCTGGACTCCAGCAGGGCCGCGGGCAGGGGTCACCGAGGAAAGGGCCCAGTGGCTCCCACCTGCACCCCCCGGGGGGGGAGTCCGAGAAGGAAGAGCCCCCCCCCCCCCCCGCGGCCCCCCCCCCCCCCGCCGGGCGGGGCCGCCCCCCCGGAAAGGGGGGGGGGGGGGGGGGGGGGGCGGTCCAAGACGGCTGCGGGGAAGCTAGAGAAGCACGTCCCCGCCCTGCCCGGAGAAGGGGTCCGCGCGGGCCGGGACCCTGGACTCGGCCCCGGGAGGGCTGCGGGCGACCCCGACCCGGCGCCCCTGCCCACCGTACCTGCGGCGCCCGCGCGGCGGCTGCACCTGACCGGCGGGTCCCGCCCCCGAAAAGTTTCAAAGTGAAACTCCGGGCGCCTCCCGCACATGCGCACCGCGGGCCCAGTTTTCGGATCCCGCCCCCGCCCCCGCCCCCGCCCCCGCCCGACCGCGCGCCGCCCCGGGACTTACGCCCGGAACCTGACCCCGCCCCTGCGCCCCCGGGGCCGCCCCGCGGGGGGAGGGGGCGCAGGTCCAGGGGTCCCGGGGCGCGGGGGCGGCTGTTCCTGGGGCCCTTCTAGGGGGTCCCGCTGGGGAGGGAGACCTGGATGGCGTGTGCCCTTGCAGCCCCGGCCTCCTATGGTTGCAGCGATAAAGGCGCTCTCTTATCTCCCTACTCATCACCGTGACCCTGACCTGAGCCCTGGCCTGTGGCTCCCTGCGCTGGGCTGGGGTCCGGGTGTCTCCTGTTGCTTCCCTGAGGGGTTTTTTCCGTCCCATCTGGCCTCCTCCTTCTCCCCACCCCGCTCCCGCCCCCACTAGTTATTTCCTGGAGTTTGCAGAGGGCCCCTGAGCTCGGCCCGGTCCGCTCGGCCCCGGTCGACTTAGTCCCTGGGCTCTGCCCCTGCTCTTGGCCCTGGCCCGCTCGGCCCAGTCCACTCACCCCTGCGCTTGGCCCTGGTCCGCTGGGCCCTGGTCCCCTCCGCCCGGTCCACTCACTCCTGCGCTCAGCCCTGGCCCGCTCAGCCCTGGTTGGCTCGGTCCGGTCGACTTAGCCCCTGCGCTCGGCCCATGTGCTTGGCCCTGGTCTGCTCGGCCCCGTCCACTCACCCCTGCGCTTGGCCCCTGTCCGCTGGGCCCTGGTCCCCTCCGCCGGGTCCCCTCACTCCTGCGTTCAGCCCTGGCCCGCTCAGCCCCGGTTTGCTCGGCCGGTCAACTTAGCCCTTGCACTCGGCCCATGTGCTTGGCCCTGGCCTGCTCGGCCTGGCCTGCTCAGCCTCTGCGCTCAGCCCTGGTCCATTCAACCCTGATCCACTTAGCCCGGTCCGCTCAGCCCCTACGCTCCACCCTGCAAGTGTGTGGACATCTATCCTTTCCTGCTCTTACCTCCGCTGCCCAGAGCCTCACACTTGATCCCCCCCAAGGTGATGGGGGTGGGGGGTGTTGGCTGGATGTCTGCCCCCCCCCTCCCCAGACTTATCAGACCTCCTCTCACACCCCTCTCCTGCATGTCCCCACTGCCTCCCTGCCTCAATTAATGCCACCAGCACCTGCCTGGTCTGTGCTGAAGCGTCCAGGGAAATGCCTGGTTCTGTTTATCTATTTTGAGAGAGAGAGAGAGAGGGCACACGTGCACAAGACAGGGAGGGGCAGAGAAAGACCAAGAGAGAATCCCAAGCAGGCCCTGCACTGTCAGCGCAGAGCCCCAGGCCAGGCTCAAACTCAAGAACTGTGAGGTCATGACCTGAGCTGAGATCAAGAGCCAGATGCATAACCCACTGAGCCCCCCAGGCGCCCCAGCAAGTGCCTGGTTCTAACTAATCTCTGTAATTAGAATGGTGAAGGCACCCACTGACCAAAAAAAGAAAAGAAGAAACGTCAGGGTCTTTGACTTCACAGCGAAGGGATTTCTAAATTTTATTTTCAGTAGGTTAAGTTTATTTCAAAATCAAGAGAAGGCCAAATGGGTGAGACGGTGTGTTGAGGTAACTAACCACAGCCCCTGTTATGGATCAGACAGTATGAGGGGTGCTTGGGAAAACACGGTTTCCTTAAATCTCCAGTAAGTATATGGGAGTCAGGAATCGTTCTGTTTGATGGGGAAGGAAATAGGGGTTTTCAGAGTGTGGAATTCAGAGCTAATTAATGCTGTGCAGACCGGCTAGGAATTAAGGTGTCCTGGCTGGGATCCTGCGACAAAGTCACAACTTAACAGCCCCTATAATCTGGGCATTCTAAATTGTCTGGGGCCCCCAGGTGGCTCAGTCGGTGAAGCATCCGACTTTGGCTCAGGTCATGATCTCACAGTCCTTGAGTCCCAGCCCTGCTTGGGGCTCTGTGCGGACAGCTCAGAGCCCGGAGCCTGCTTCGGATTCTGGGTCTCCCTCTCTCTCTGCCCATCCCCTGCTCACGCTCTGTCTCTGTCTTTCTGAAAAATAAACATTAAAAAATAATAAAAATAAATTGTCATAGCCAGCGTTTTCCACAGTTGCTCCCCTCATGTGCCCCTAAATCTAAAGGAGTGACCTACAGGCTTGTGCGACTGATGATTTTCATCACAGACTTTTTTATTTTGTAGGAAGTAGAATTGAAACAAAGCCGGCTTGCTGTGCCCAGAACCGTAAGGCGTCCACCACGACAAAAAGATATCTGTTTCAATCGTAAGAGGACAGACACACAGGGCTCAATGTGTTTCAATCCTAGCTTCCTGTGTTGCTCGGCTCCTTCCTTGATTTTCTAAGCAGGTTGACCTAATCTCTATAGAACTTTCTGTTCCCTTGGGGTTCCGGGGAAAATAGAGAAATACAGAATAAAACGTGTTTCATTTGTTTATTAGATAATGCCCTTACAATCCGGGTTGGAAATGCATGACCCGTACTTGACCGGACCACGTAGGCCCTTTCCACAGAGCTTAGCCCAGACCCAGTGAGGGGACGAGGAGACAGTGACAGTTTGGGAACTGACAGAGGTAAGTGCTTGGGATGTGCAGTGAATGACCAGAGCAAAGCACGGGAGTCGTGACCCTGGGCAGAAAAATTAGGAGGTGAGCTGAATGGACACAGGAAGCGAATTCTGAGCTCAGTAGATGGCCCGGCGTTAGCCATCAGCAGTCCTTAGTCCCCAGCTGTCCCGATGCCTGGATGCACACAGAGGCAAGTCCATCGGAGGCCACGGCCAGCCCTAAGGCCCCAGCCTCCTGGGCACGGGCGCCCCGTCCCACGCGCAGCTGCACTTCTCCACCCTCATGTTGGGCAGGCTGACCACCTGGGGCCTGGGCCTGCCGCCCTCCTTGACGCCCACGATCAGGGGCAGCGAGGTCGTCTCCGAGGCCACGCACTGTCGCGGCCCCGGGAACGGCCGCCTGAAGGTCGGGGGCTCCGGGGGCTGCTGGCACGCGCCCACACACTCGTAGGCCAGGAAACCCGGGGGCTCCAGGACCCAGTTCTCGGCCCACCGCATGCCCCGCAGGTCAACGTAGGTCTCCTGGCGGCAGCAGCGGGCGCCCTCTGTCGCCTCGGGGTCGCAGTGGCCCTGAGCTCTGCGGGGACAGGAGGGGCGCAGGTCAGCTGAGGTCACGGGGGGGGGGGGGGGGCCCCCGGGAGGGAGATTTACCGCCAGCTCTCGTCACGTTGCACAGGCCGGGGTTTGCGCCGGGGACGGGGAACCACCAATAACCAGACCCTGCGCAGTACGTGACCTTAGTCCCGGGACGGGGGGCGAAACCACGCGTCCGTTGATTCCCACGGCGCCCCTGGGAGACCCCACGCCAACCCGCCCGTTCGGGGGGGCCCCCGAGGGCACAGGCGCCTACCCGTAGGCCCCGAGGTCCAGGGTGTGCAGCTCCAGCTGGGGCTCGCCCTGCCCGGTGCCCTCCTGGCCCTGGGACGCGAAGCGGAGCAGCGTGTGGGCGCCCGAGGCCCGCGGGCCCAGGTGCGCCCTCTGCACGGACACCTGCAGCAGCAGCGGCTGCCCAGACCGGCCCAGCTGGCGCCAGAAGTTCACGGCCTCGGTCACGTCGAAGGCCTTCCAGCCACTCCCCTGGAGGGACACCAGCCTGCGACACCCGTGGAGACAGGGGCCTGAGCTGGGGCTGGGGACACCCCTAGGAGGAGCCTGCCCCCTCCCCCTCCCCTCCCTCCCTTCTCTCTCCCCTCCCCCACACTAGGCCCACATGCCACCCTCCCCTTCTCCCCCTCCAGCCCCCTCCCCCTCCCTCTTCCCCCCCTTGGGGCCCCCCCGCCCCCTCCCCCCTCCAACAGCCCTACCCCCCAATCCCCCACCAACCCCTACCCACCCTGCTGACCTGGGCCCACCTGGGCTCCCCTCCCCTCCCCACTGGCAGCCCGGCCACGGCCTCCCCACCTGGAGTCCACCAGGTAGGTGCGGTTCGAGCTGTCCTCGTGGATGCGCAGCCACTCGACGGTGACGCGGGCGCGGGCGCCGTGCGGGGACAGCCGCTCGAGCCTGCCGAGCGCGGCTTTGGGGACCGGCTCCTGGAAGAGGCGCAGCACGGCCTGCACCAGCTCGCTGTTGGGCGGCAGGCGCCCCTCCATGCCGAACACCAGCACGTGCGTGGGGCCTCGGCCGCCAGCAACCTGCCCGCCACCTCTGGGGACGGGAGCAGGGTCAGCAGGCAGGTCAGGCCCGCTGGGAGGGCGCGGGGCCCAGAGCCAGTGAGCAGAATCCCCCAGGAAGGCAGGGAGAGGTGGGGGCGGGGCCTCACCTGCACAGCCGCCTTTTTTTTTTTTTTTAAAGTTTATTTATTTATTTTCATAGAGAGACAGAGAGAGCGAGTCCAAGAGGGAGAGGGCCAGAGAGCGAGGGAGAGAGGGAATCCCAAGCAGGCTCCGTGCTGACAGCGCAGAGCCTGACGTGGGACTCGATCCCACGAACCCCGAGATCACGACCTGAGCCAAAACCGAGAGTCAGACGCTTCACCGACTGAGCCCCCCAGGCGCCCCGACACGCAGCCTTCTTCAGGGGAAGGCGCTCAGCTAAAGTGGGAGGCCCAGCGGAGAGAGGGAGGCAGAGAGCCACCGTGGAAATCTGTGGTCACCAGCTGAGAGTGGCCTTTCCAGGAGGGAGGGCAAGAGCCCCGACTTCCTCTCCTCTCCCTGCCTGAGGGGCTCCTGCCCAGTGAAATGTCCCCAACCGGAGGAAGAGGCGCCTGGGGCCTGTCGCCAGCTCCAGTTCCCCAGAGGCACCAGGCCCCGTGTCCCCAACGCCTGAGGCTCCGGGCTGACGGTGGGACCACCTGACCACGGGCCACGTGGCCGCCAGCGGTCAGCTCTGCAGAGCGTTCAGGACCAGCCTCCTCGTCCCCAGGCCTCCAGGCGCCTGACCGGCCAAGGCCATCCTCCCTGTCACTAGCCCCAAATCCCCTTTCTCTGTCTCCCCTCTTCCCACGGGCTTCTGCACCCACGAGGGTGTCGTTCCTGCCTCACCTCTGCCAGTGGGGCCCCTGGTGCAGACAGAGACCAGGGCCCCGGACGCAGCCACGGTCACAGTCCCGTGGAGCTCCCCGCCCCCACGACGGCCGCCCCGGGACAGGCCCGCCGGCCTCGGCCTCCCCGCTCCCAACGAGCACCGGGCTGCGGCAGACGGGGGACCTCACCTCGGACCCTCTGGCTGAACCTCTTCCCGCGGGAGTGGGCGCCGTGACTGCGCTGCAACAGGGCCACGTACTGGGCCCTCACGTGGGCCGGGGTGACCAGCCCCTCCACGTCGCGCTGGTCCAGGACGGGCGCCTCGCGGAGGCCCAGCTGCCGCAGCAGGCTGGCCCGCACCTGCTCGCCGGTCAGGGCGGCCCCGGGGCCCGTCAGGGGCAGCGCCCAGAACGCCCAGCACAGCCACAGGGGCCTCATGGTGCCGCCCGGGGATGGGGGGCGGGTGTCAGAGCGCACGCGTCCCCCGAGGAGGCTCGGCGAGGGTCCCAGCCCGGTGTGTGGAGGGCCGGGCCCGGGCCAGCTTTATAGGCAGCCCTGAGCTGGGCCCGGGCGGAGGGGGGAGGTCACACCCCTCGGACCTCCTGGGAGCTCAGCAGCCAGACGGTCCTTGGGCCTCGAGGAGGGGGCCGTCTGGAAAGGGCACAGAGGCCCGTCTGGACTGTGGACAGCTGGCTGTTGCTACCTGCACGGTGGCCGGGAGGCCCTGCCTTGCTTCACGCCGCCTGCCCTGTTAACCTCACAGATGTGTCTCCTGGAGAAGAAGCAGGCGTCTCCTCTGTGCCACGTTCCCAGTCTCCCCAGTCACAGAACCGACCGGAGTGTGGCCCTGGCGTCCAGTTGCTGGCCGCAGGTAGAGTGCCTGCCCGCCACCAGGGCTCTTGGATCAAGGACCAGTTCTGGTGCAGGGATGAGCCTCCGGCCTGGTGCTCGCAGGGCGGTGGGGGCTGCTGAGATCCTGGGCTGTCCCCGGTTGGAAATTCCTGCTCCAGGGACCCTTCCCAGGCCAGAGAACCTATGATCATTTAGCACCGATGGGTGGGTGTCCAATAAGGACCCTCCCTCCCCCTCTTCTTGGCTGTTCACGGATTCAGACATTAGAGGGGGGAAACCAATCCATGGCCCCTTCCGACTTCTGAGCCAGAAACCGAGGGGGGACATACTCAGACTCACTAATTAGTTGCCGTTTATCTGAAGTCCGGATTTCAGTGGGAGTCCTATACTTTGATTTGCTAAATCTGGCAGCCAGAAAGCCAGTGTGGATTGGGACATTTGTTACAATGGGCCGCGGCAGCCCCATCCGTGGTGATGCGGAGGCGGGAGTCTGGCTTCCACCTGCACAGGGTCCCTTGGGCCAGAGATGCTCAACGGCCCTGGGGCCAGATCCTGTGTCCTGAGGGAGGAGAGGGGGGTGAGGGAATGAGGGATCAGTGCCACTGCCTGAGGGCCTGTTTGGACCCAGCCAAGGGCACCATGGGGGACACCGGACCGGCCTGAGATGTGGGCAGCGAACCTGGCACCCAGCTCGTCCCGGAGAGATGGGTGGTGGGGGCCGGGCTGGGCAGGCGGTGGGAGCCACCACCTCCCTCTGCCCCTTCGGGCCAGGATTTGACCCCAGCCAGAGTCCAGGCTGCCACGTGAGGGCCACGGGAAAACGTGGGCTCGGAGGTCACCCTCGGCCTCCATGCTGGGGGACGAGCCCGACCGGACCTGGGCTCAGAAGCAGAGGGGACTCAGGGCAGTGAAGGCTGGAGCCCAGGAGTGGCTTCACGTCGGCATCACCCTGTCCCCTCCTGTTCAGGGCCGACTCTGCTGTGGGTGTCCCAGAGATGGCCCGAGACCCGGCCCCAGGTGCCCTGGGCTGTCCCAACCCTGCCGCCCTCAGCCTCCCAGACCCCAGGTCTGGGGCCCGCGTGGCCCCGTGGGGCCCTCCCAGGACGGCCGGGGTCCATGGGGCCACCTTGCCCAGGGCTCCCTCCACAGGAATGGGGACCCACGTTTCAGTTCGTCCAGCCCCTTCCCGGCAGGAGTGAGTCCTGGGCTCTCCTCGCTGTGCCACCCACGAGCTGTGTGGCCTCTTGAGTCACTGAACCTCCCTCCTGACAGCTATCTGCTAGTCAGCTGGGTGAGGCCAGTAGAGCCTTTCTGGAAGGACGCCTTTGCATTCCGACAAGGAGAGCTGATGTGGATCCGGGCTCCTAAGCCCCTCCCCATGAGCTCACAGGATACACATTGTTAATGCCCCCATCTGACAGATAAAGAGAGCACACACAGGCAGGTGATGAACTTGTCCAAGGTCAGGGGCCAGGCCGGGCACCCCTCAGTGCTCTCATTAACAGTCTACGACCTTGGGCAAGGGCCTCAACTGCTCTGAGCCTCTGTGAAATGTCCACATTGTTTTCCACCCAGGGTGTGGGGAGGGCGAAGGAGAACTGTGAGGTCCCCAAAGGGAAGGGAGGCACCAGGCTGTGCCGGGGTGAGAGTGCCCACTGTGCATCCCCCAAAATGGGCAGTGGGGCACCCTTTGGCTCCTAAACACAGCTTTGCAGGGAGTGCCTCCCGTCCCCTGGGCCCCTACGCTGCACTTGGGCTTCCTTTCCTGTCAGCTGCCTCTTTGTCCCCACAGGTGTCCCCAGGACACAGAGAAGGAGCCAAGTCATCAATAAATATTTGCTTAATTAATTGAAGAGAAAGGGAGGGAGGAAGAGAGGGTTATGGAGATGCATGGCTTCCAGAAGATCCTTCTTCAGGGCAAGATTTGGGGAAAGAGACTGGCTTCTGTGGGCATTTTTGTTTTTGAACATTTTTTACTGGGTAGTCAAAAAAGAGAGTATTATTGCTGACAACTCTCCCCAAGAGAGAAAGAAAGAGAAAAAGGAGGAAGGAAGGAAGGAAGGAAGGAAGGAAGGAAGGAAAGGAAGGAAGGAAGGAAGGAAAGGAAGGAAAGGAAGGAAGGAAGGAAGGAAGGAAGGGAGCCGTCTGCGCTGGCCTACCGCCTAACAGTGATCATTCTGTTTGGAGTTTCTGAGCCCTGGGCCTCTGGGTCATTAGAAGGGAGAGGGAGGGCAGCGTCTGGACTGAGGAGGGGTGGATGGTGGAGGAGGGCGGGCCAGAGCGCTGTGGACACAGACCAGCAGGCGGCAGGCGACAGCCGCCATCGGGAGCACAGCCTGGAGATGGGCCGGAACCGATGCTCGTCCTCCAGACGACCACCTGGGTGTTTTCTCGACCCCGGGGCCGGGCCGTGGTTCACCGACGGGGAGGGGGCCCATCCACCCGCCAGGATCGCTGCCTGTCCCGGGGCTCCTTCGCTGGTGACCTACCTGTCCTACCTGTGTCACCGATCCCAGGTCCTACCAGAGCTTCCGTGCTTTTGTTCTGGGCGGAGTGAGGCCCGCGACACAGAGAGCAAAAGACAGGCTCGTCAGATACGGCGTGGAAGTTGCGGGGAAGGGGGCCCCGTGGGAGCTGGCGAGGAACCAGCTCCAAGCCCTCTGGGGCCCAGCCGCCCTGCCCCCTCCAGCGGCTCCCCCTGCCCCAGCGCCAGAGGAAGATGCAGGGGTGGGGAGGGAGGTCCCCGTGCAACCACGCATGCACCAACCGTGCACCGCTGCGCGGAGGCTGGTGCGGGTCCCCATGCGGCCCTCCGGGGGGCACAGAGGACAAGCACTGGAGGGGGGGGGGTCCTCCCCACACACCAGCAGTCCCAGTCCAGGGCGCCAGGAGCCCTGCAGGCCCCGTGTCACCCGCCAGAGGTCAGCCGCTGGCCGCATTGGTGGCGTGGGAGCCCCAAGCCTGCCTGGGTCACACGGGCAGGAGGACGGTGTGGGTGGGACAGCTCAGGGACAGGAAAGCCAGCCTCCCTGGGACTCTGGTGGGCTCTGAATATGGGGACATGGGGGCCCCCACATTGACCTGATGGCCCCCACCTCCAGTCCGGTCCCTCCTCCCCCCCATCCCCTCAGGTACTTCCAGCCTCAGACAACTAAGTGACACTGTCCCAAACTGTCCCCAGGGAGAGAAAAGGGCCAAAGGGGGCTCCGCAGCTGCGGGAGGCCTTCTTCCTCCAGCCACTGCTCTTGGGCACAACCCGGGCCACCCCACCCCTGTCCCCAGACGTGCCCCCCAGATTGCGGTGCCCCCTCCGAGACAGCTTCTGGCCCAAGGAAGCCTCCAGACTCGGGGGGCCACCCCACCCCGTAGTTGTGGGGCTCTGCCTCTCTCATCTCATCTGGCTGAGCCACCCAGGCGCCCCAAACTTAACTTTCTTAAAGTAAAACATTGTGAACATTAGCACTGTGAAAGACTCCTCCTGTTTATTAAGCACCTACTATATGTATATGATGGGCACTCTGTTGACATCTCGATTAACCCCAAGACGTTCCTTGCCAAAAAAAAAGGACATAATTCCTAGTTTACAGGTGGAGACATATTGAAGAGGGTAGAAAACTCGCCGGATGACACGCAGCTCGTGGATGGCACAACGAGGAGAGCCCAGGACTCACTCCTGCCGGGAAGGGGCTGGACGAACTGAAACGTGGGTCTCCATTCCTGCAGAGGGAGCCCCGGGCAAAGGCGGCCCTGTGGACCCCGGCCATCCTGGAAGGACCCCAAGGGGCCACGTGGGCCCCAGGCCCAGGGTCTGGGAGGCTGAGGGGGACAGGGTTGGGACAGCCCAGGGCACCTGGGGCCGGGCCTCGGGCCATCTCTGGGGCACCCACAGCGGTGCCGGCCCTGAAAGGGAGGGGACAGGGTGATGCCGACGTGAAGCCGCTCCTGGGCTCCAGCCTTCACCGCCCCGAGTCCCCAAATGTCCTCAACTGCAGGCCCTCAGTCAGAGCTGTCGAGGGTCTCCTCGTTCTCCCCACCCCAATGCCCCCTCCTCCCCTCGGGGACAGCAGGTCTGGCTTTGAGATGACTTCCCCGCCCAACAGACCCCACAGAAGGCCCGGCTCTGCCCAGACCCACAGCCTGGGGGGCAGGGCCCCTCTCCGTGCATGACAAACGTGGGGGCCGACCCCCCCGTGACCAATGTCCCTGTCCACAGTGGCTTTCTTCTGTTTGATTGCCCCGTTGTCTTACATCCCCAGCAAAACTCTTGAACCCAAGTGGAATCCACATCCGGGAGAGGGGCTGTGTTTGCAGAGGGCTAACAGGTCTGGGAGAGTGGCCCTCTGTCTCCACTGGTCCCCGTGCTGGGTCCACACTCAGCCTGCTGTATTGAAGGCAACTCACCGTGTCTCCGACCCCGGGCCAGAAGGGCCCCCTTGAGCCGCACACGGCAGGAGGCCAGGGAATGAACCGGCTTCTCGTTCCTCCCGGCTGCGGGGGCGTCTGGCCCGACCCCCCACACTGGGGGGTGACCATCTGGGACCAACCATCCATCCCTCGTCCTGGAGGCTGTGACTGCCGCCTCCCTCTGCCTTCCCCGCCCCCACAGTCCACAGGAATCCCAGACAAACTTTAATCAGAGGTACTCTATTAATTAAAACCCTCCCGAATTAACTCAAAACGGATCACAGATCTAAGTCCAAAATGCAAAGGCACAGAGGTGTCTGGCTGGTTCCATCAGTGGAGCAAATGATTCTTGATCTGGGGGTCGTGAGTAAGAGCCCCACGTCGGGGGTAGAGTTTACTTTTAAAAATATATGCGGGCGCCTGGGAGGTCCAAGCATCCGACTCTTGATTTCGGCTCGGGTCATGATCTCACAGTTCATGAGTTCAAGCCCCGCGTCGGGCTCGGTGCTGATGGCTCGGAGCCTGGAGCCTGCTTCTGTTTCAGCGTCTCCCTCTCTCTCTGCCCCTAACCCACTCCCATTCTGTCTGTCTCTCTCAAAAATAAACATACGTTAAAAAAAAAAAAATCAAGTCAATTAAAACACAACCACCACCAAGCAAAAACCCTCCAATGACTTCCTGCTGTACTTTTGGATGGAACTCAAATATCTTAAAGCCCAGGCTGACCTGGGCCAGGCTCACCCCCCTGCCTCTGAGCCCACGGTTCCCCACTTGCTCCCCGACAGCCGGTCACGTGGGCCTTCTTACCGTCCGCACACCTGCCATGCCGGTCCTACCCCAGGGCCTTCGCACTAGCCGTCCCCTCTGCCTGCAAGGTGCTGAGCCCTGACCTTGGCAGGGTTAGCTGATTCCTATCATCCAGAACTCAGATCAGACATCACGTCCTCAGAAAGCCCTCTCTTGCCCATGCATAAAATCTGTGCGTCCCTTCCTGCCCCCACCCATCAAGGTCTCTCTTATCATCCAGCTTTATTTTCTTCCTGCTGCTTGGTGCTATCTGAAATCACCTTCTTTATCTGTTTGTTTAACTGCTTGTGGACCGACTCCCCATTAGAATGTAGACACCACGGCTCGGTGACTTTGTCCGGCCCATTCACGGCTGTGTCCCTGCGGGAGAACGGCCGCCAGCCCCCTGTTGATCAATATTTGATCAATAGTTGATCAATATTTGTTGATTGCATAAATGAAGTAACGAATGGCAAGATGGAGTCTTAGCTCTGTGCGAACTTGGGGAACGTCTCAGGATCTCCGTCTCTTCGTAAACTCGATTTTTCATCCAGCTCCAAAGCACTAGGAGAGAGCGAAGGGTGGGGGGCTTCTCCCTGCACAAACCCTCGTCCGCCTGAGAGGCTGCAGGTTCCCGCCAAGGATGGCCTCCCGGGGACCGAGAAGGGTCATCAGCTCCCCAGCTGTGGCCCACCTGCCCCGGAGCCCCGGGAGCACCAGGCTCATGCGGGCAGGGCCGTTCCTCGTGCAGCGAGCCCTGCTGTGGACCGGGAAGTCTCTGCACCTGCCTGGGACCCCGGTCCCAGCAAGGAGCGGGACCCCAGGTCCGCACAGGGGCCCCAGTTGGTTCTGTGCTGCGGGGCTGACCCTGAGCCTTACTGAGGAGGTGAGCCCGACTTCATTTCCTTCTCCGGAAAATAGCTCTGAGGTGTGCGGTCTCCCCAGGCCCAGGAGAGGCTCTGGCCCCACCACCCGGGAGCCCACAGGGGCCCTCCCCCCCCCCCACCCCGTCCCAGGGCATCTCCTAAGAAGAGGGCACCTTGTGCATCGAGTGGGGGCCACACTGGCGGGGATGGGGTGGGGAGAGGGAAGCCCCACAGGACAGGGCAGAATCAGAACAGCAGGAAACACCCAGACCCCAGCCCGGCACAGTGCAGAGCGCCACAGGCGGGGGCTGTGGTCACAGTCACGGGCAGGCAGGTATGGAAAGGCTCAGAGCCGCCAGAAAGGCTCTGAGGGCAAGCTTCCTTGTTCTACAGACGGGGAAACTGAGGCCTGCTGAGGTCCTTGCTAATGGAGCGGCAAGGCTGGAGTCAAATGTCTCGGTCATGGGACGCCCCCCCCCAACGTCTCCAACCCCAGGCCCCCCGAGCCCCACGCGCCC
>NW_026059150.1:0-11524 GCF_023721935.1 Panthera uncia | reverse complement strand
AAAAAGAGGAAAGAAGAAAGAAAGAAAGAAAGAAAGAAAGAAAGAAAGAAAAAGAAACAAGCTTTGACCTACCTTGAACTACATAAAAAATTTAACTCTAAATGGATCATATACCTCAATGTAAAATCTGGAATTATTATAAAAGTTCTAGAAGAAAACACAAGAGAAATCTTTATGACCTTGAGTTAGGCAAGAATTTTTTAGATGCAACATCAAAAGCATGATTTCTTTTATTTAAAAAGGGATTTTTTTTTTTAAAGAGCAAGTGGTAAATTGGACTTCATTAAAATCAAGAACTTCTCTTTAAAACACATAGAAGAGCACGAAAACACAAGCCACAGACTGGAAGAAAATATTTGCAAATCACATTTCTGAAAGTGGAATTTTATCCAGAACATGTGCAGAACTCTCAAAACTCTGTAAGAAGTAAATAAGCAACCCAATAAAAAATGGGCAAAAATTTCAACTGACACTCTACCAAAGACAATATGTAAATGGAAAATAAGCACATGAAAAGATGGTAAACTTATTTGTCCTTAGCGAAATGCAAATTAAAACCACAATGAAAGACTGATACTAATTTTAGGATGCCTAAAATTAAAAAGACTGATCATATCAAGTATCATGATGATGTGGAACAACAAATTCTCATGTATTGCTGGTGCGAATATAAAACAACCACTTTGCAAGCGAGCCTTACGGTTTCCTAAAAAGTGAAACACACCCTGCCACGTAACTCAGTCATTCCACTGCTAGATATTTGCCTGAGAGAAATGAAGTCAGATGTATACATAAAAACTTGTACATGAATGCTCATAGCAGCTTTCTTTGTAATAGCACCAAACTGGAAGCAGTGCAAATGTCCATCAATAGGCGAATGGATCAAAAAATCATAATGTACCCTTCCAATGGAATACTACTCAGCAATGAAAAAGAATGAACTATTGATACACACAACACCAATCTCAAAATAATTAGGCTAGGTGAAAGGATCCAACAAATAAAGAGTATTTGCTATATGATTTCATTTATATACTACTCCAGCTAGTGTGAACTCTGTTGCTATGACACATCTGTGGTTGCCTGAGGATGGGGGTGGAGTGAGCTTCGAGGTAAGGATTGATTACAAAGGGGTATAAGGACATTTCTGGTGGCCATAGATATGCTCAGTACCTCGACTGTGGCGGGGGGAGGGGCTGTTCCATGGGTGTAAACATATTTCAAAACTTAATGAATTATCCACTTGAAATATACGTGATTTATCATTGTTGTTTATCCTTCAGATAAAGATACTGGCCTGTGTTCATAATTGGAAGCTCGATGATGGGTATATGAAGGTTCATTACACTATTCTCTCTGTTTTTGCATATGTTTGAAAGTTTGCCCATTAAAAAGTAAACAAATGTCCATAATGGTGATGGTTTTAAAATATTTTTACAAGTTCTTTGATCCTCCTCCCTTCCATAGATGAAGTCCAAACTCCACCCCTTAAGTGTGTGTGCTGTATCTAGGGATTGGCCTCTAGGCCAATCAGAAACCGGCCCATAGAAACTGGAAGCAATGGTGCATGATTACAGAAACTAGGTCAGAAATGACAGTGCAGTTTCCCCCTTTCATTCCTTCTTGGATAGCTCACTCTGGGGGACGCCAAGTACCGCATCATGAGGATTCTCAAGTGGCACTCATGGCAAGAAACAGAGGCGTAACGCTAACAGCCAGTGCAGAACCAAGTTCTCCTGCCAATGACCATGGCAGTGAATGTAGAAGTGAGTCCTCCAGCCCAATCAAGCCTTCAGATTACAGTGCAGCCCAGCCCAAATTTTGACTGTAACCTCATAAGAGACCCAAGGCCAGAGCCACCCAGCTCAGCCATTCCAGAATTCCCAGCCCATAGTAACGTTGTGAAAATGAATGTTTGTTGTTTCAAGCCAGTATGTTGTGCCATTGTTTGTTAGGCAGCAACAACTAATATACTAACATTAAAAAAAAAATCAAAAGACAGGCAGAAAAATTACCCACATGAAACATGATCGGGCATCTTAACCAAGTCAAAAGTTTCATTCAAGTGTCAGCTTCTACAGCAAGTGTCTACAGCTGATCCAGACCTCACCCGTGCCTCCCCTTTTATGACCAGCTGCAACCCTCACCTGGTCCACACAGTTAGTCCACACTACTCTGCACAATCTCGTCTCCCCAGAGCCAGTCTTTGTGTTCCCAGGGAGGCCTATAGATTCCAAAGGTCATCCCCTGCTTCCCTCATGACACAAAACACAGGGCAAAGCTCATGGGAATACATACTTTTTGGTAGATACAAGTCAGGGAATCCAAACAGTACCATTCTCTACCTCATTTAAATTAGAGAAAGAGCAGGCATTTCTCTCTTGAGAGTCTCATCTCACTCTAAAGAATGATGACAGCAAAAGCCAACAACGTTCAGAGGTAAGGATTTTCATCTCTGTTTTACTGATGAGGAAACAGAGCCTCAGAGAAGTGAAGTAGCCCCCGCAAGTTAGCACATCTGGAGAGTGGCAGCATCACTATTGGCCGTCAAGTCTGGCTTGCATGGGTGCTGGTGTGCTCACAAGATGTCCATACCAGGGTCCATCCTCCCTCTACTGATGAGGGCGTTCAGACCCACGAGCTGGGGAACAGTGTGTGCGTTACCATCAGCTGGCCGTGTTGTTCTTCCTTGCCCAAGATAACCTTCCCAATCCTCTGAGCTTCTCCTTGGTGAGCTGCCAAACCCACTTCCTCTCTCTGCATCGCCTTCCCAGACCCTCTGACCCACCATGCTCTTCCCTCCCGAATGTAATACAGCACTGCTGGGATCTGGCACCGCTTTCTGGATGGATTACCCATTTCCTTGTGTGAGCAGACTGGGTGTACCTAGATCCTCTGTCCATGGGGCAGGAAACACATCTCAGAGATTTGCCCCATGGTGCTGTGTGCAGAGACTATGGCTACACAGCCATCACCTCTGGGCCTCTCAGACGTGAGGACTCTGATTTCAGGTGAGCTGAGGCATCACAGCCCAGACCTTGCGGCTGCTGTCAGGAAACTCCAGCATGGCTCCCAGACCCAAACCATCAGGCCAGGCTGCCCTCAGGGGGTCAGCTCCACCTGGTCCAGCCCTCTGTGGGAACAGGATTTCTGAACATATTGGAAAGACCACATAGTTTTGTATCGCAGCTGCAGAGGCAGGGTCGGAGGCCCTCCTCCTCTTTACTTCCTCCCCACCCTCCCCACCCAGGCATGTGGAGCCCAGGGCCCTGGGGGGTCAGAGGTGGAGGGTGGCCAGAATTCTGACTCCAGAGGGAGGGATGGAGGGATCTGCTGTCACTGCCCCTGTCCTCAGGGGTACAGAAGCCCTTTGGGATACCAGGTCAGAGGGCCATGTCTGCCCAGGGCTCCTCTTCCCAAACCAAGACACTCCCCTATGAGGAACACTGTTCTTCCAGGTCACAGTGTTTCTGAGACTATACAAAGCTACCCCGGTGACCTTGTGGCCCAAGAGACAGGCTAGGAGACAACTGCAGACAGAGGGTCTCTTATCATCATCACTATCTTGAAGGCATGAGGAGCTAAGGACACAAGAGAATAACAGTCCCTACCCTCAAAAACAGACCATCTAGTTGGGAGGTAGGTACAATGTTAAAAAAAGGATGTCTTTTTAAGACAACAGCTGGGGGGTGTAAGTCCAGATGGCCACTGTACTCACTAGGATGTCAGGAGCTCAGAGCAGGGAGAGTGACAGCGACCTGAGGTTATGAGCATGGGGGCCTAATCCCAATGGTCTTAGTCAGTGAGTATGGCAGTGGGACCCCAGGAGGGATCTCAGACATTTCTGAACCTTGGTTTCCTTGTCTCGAAAACTGTGGTGCTAACAATGCCTATTTCATGACTTTACTATGAGACTCGAGTGAGAGCGTGTATGTAGTCTGCACAGAGACACCAAGGTCCACAGTGTGTCCAGTCTATGCTCCAGCACGCTAGTGTCCAGGGAGCGTTCCGTAGCAGGTGGCTGCTGCCACTGCTGTTCCTGACAGCCCTGAGTCTTGAAGGATGCCGCAAGAGCAAGAGCCGGAGCAAAGGTACAGAAGCAAGACTGGGCAAGCCTTATGTAGCAAAGCACGAAGCAGCTCATCATGTTCCACATTGGGTGAGATTGTAGGAGGGGCTAGAGATCTGGCCGTGGTCTCCCAGACGAGGAGACCCTAGATCCTGTGTGTAATGTATACTTTTCCCTGTCCCATGCTGCTGCCAGGGGGGCCCAGAGCAGAAAAAAAGCAGAAGCAGGTTAGGAGGATGCCGGGCCCAGTGTTGGTCCACTCTCTCCTGTGGCTCGGCTCTGCCCTGCTGGGCTGAGGGAAGCCTTCACAGAGCATGGGGTCCAGGTGGGGAACATGAACAACTAGGGAGGTGGAGAAAGCCATCCCAGAAGATGGTAAGGAAGTGGTGGTCAGTGCTGTGGGTACGTGGGTACACACATGCAAGCTGATGCCCACACACACAGGTACTCCCCCCCCCATCCCCGACAAGAGTATGGACAGATCCACCCAAGGCAGGGATAAGTGCACAAAGGTACACAATGACATCACACGTTCACACAGTGAATAGACACAGCAGTACAGAGATGCACAGACACACCAGAGCTTGAGTGCTACATCTAAGGGAGGTAAGGGCCTTTCTGGGCTGCTGTCTTGAGATGGGTGTGTTGTCCAGTGCACAAGGGTGCCTGGCTTAACCAAGAGAGGACAGTGGGACTGAAGTCCAGCCCCCACCTCCACTTTCCAAGCTATGGGCCTTAGTTTGGGGCTATGTCTTCCAGGAGGAAAAGGCTCCTTTTCCAGTAAATCATAATTTACTGGCCACGCCCTGTACCCATGAGACGGCATCCACTGATAGGATAACTTTTTCTACTTTGCCAAATGGGCTAGCAATGGCCCTACATCTGCCTTGTTCCAGGCTGACTCCCCAGCACCTAGCACTATGCCTCGCATGAGGTAGGTGCTCAATAAATATTTATCAAATGAATTAAAGGTATATTGAGAGGGCAGACCCAAGTGCCTATGCAGAGGCACACACATCACATGTATAGACATAAAAACAAGGATCCTCATAGAAACAGGTGTGACTGCAGGCAGTGGGGAGCCTAGCAGGGAAGCTTGGGCCAGGCTAAGCTTGACTATTCAGAGAAGGGGAGGGTATTGAGGGAGGGGGGATGTAGGGGCAGCAGAAAGAAAGGCACGGAGGGGTTCTGAACCCAAAGTCCAGGAGTCTGCAAGAGAAATCCCTCTTGTGAGTGTCATGCTTTCCAGTTTGCAAATGACTTCTCTGGCTCACTTTACATTTGAGAGAATCAAACTTAGAAGGGAAGGGACAGGTCCAGAGTCACGTGACTAGGAAGTGGCAGTCTCTCCTATCTGTGTGCAGTAAGAGTGGACGATTGTGGGGTGCCTGGGTGGCTCAGTCAGTTGAGCATCTGACTTTGACTCGGGTCATGATCTCGTAGTTCTTGGGCTCGAGCTCTGCATTGGGCTCTGTGCTGACAGCTCAGAGCCTGGAGCCTGCTTTGGATTCTATGTGTGTGTGTCTCTCTCTGCTCCTTCCCCACAGGTAGGGGTTCCTCACAGGTAGACAGGTTCTGTCTCTCAAGAATAAATAAATGTTAAAAAAAAATAAAAAAAAGAAGAGTGGACGATCGTGCTGGAGGGGTCTATGTATGCTAGGCATGGAGGACCTTGAACGCCAGGGTAAGACATTCACGTTTAGGAATGGGGAGCCACGGGTGGATGTGAAGCCCTGCAGATACCCACCTGCACTCCCCAACACAATCACTGTGCCTCGAGATGCCTAGGGACTGAGGTGCCCTGTTCCCATTTAATGGACACCATAAAGCCTAGACCACTTTATAAAAACTAGATGCTGTACAACATGGACATACCCACAGACACGGAGATCCACACAAGCCCATGCAGTGGGACACACATAAAGAGACCCCCCGGAGAAGCAGGCTGTGGAACAGAACCTTCCCTGCAGTCACAGGAAAACTCCCACTTGCACACTATGGCACAGACAGACATGCGTGTGCAGGCACAGAGGACCACACACAGATGCATAGAGCACAGGCAGGGCCCTTAGGTTTGGGCAAGCTGACTTCTGCCTCACATTTTGTCACAGAGGGATCCATGGGATGCTTATACTAGTGGTCAGCAAGCCAGGCCATTGGCCCCGAGCTCCCTTAGGTGAGTCTGAGACCTTTCCCTGCATCACAGTGTGCCTCAAATAATCCCTTGGGCCGAACTTCAGCTTCTGCTCTGCCAAGTCCCTTCCCTGTATTGGTATCATCTGAGCCTCTGAGTGCTCCTGGGTAGCAGTGATATTATCTCCACTGGCAGGGGAGGAAGCCAGGAACTGGCCTAACCAAGGTCAAGCAGTGACCTAGCAGGCCTCTCTCCCCACACTAAAGCAATGCATTTCTCCCAGAAGACTCTGCCAGACCCTCTCTCTCCTATCTCCCCAAACCCTCCCTTGACAAGCCTTGCAGAAATGTCACAAGGACATGGGAGTGACATCTGTGGTGGGTGGAGAACTCTCAGAGGAAGGAGCCAGACACAAGGGCCACTGTGGGAGCTGAGAACAGAAGATGAGGCAGCTCAGACAGCCTTTTTAGACCCTTTCCGTCATGCCTATCCATTCTTCCATCCCCAGAGAAGCCCCAGAACTTACATGCTTAGGACTGGGAGGGGACGGTGGAGACTGGCCCTCAACGGGCCTCAGCACTTTGGGGTTCCCTGTAGGGCAGAAAGCTAGTTAGTACCTTTGTGCACATCATGATTTGCCTGAGGCCAGTGGTGAGCTGGCTGTTGGCTATCCTATAGCAAGCAAGACAAGGTAGATATGAAGAAGGACTTTCTGTCTCTGAAGCTGAAATGCAATAGTCTATGGGTCCAAGGAGAAGAGGCAGCAGCTATGGTTCTTAAATTCATTAGGGCAGACCAACCTAGGGGATGAGGCCTGTGGGGGCCATCCAGTTCTCTAGCTCCCAAAACCATTAATAGATCTGATAGCAAGTAGCATTGGCATTGCACATCTTTGTTTACAGACTGTCTGCTATAGCTTATTTTTGTCAATGAATATATTCATCTGGGAGGAAGGAGGGTGCAGTTGGTCAAGAGTGGGAGCCTAGAGTGGCTGCCTACAGTCAAATTCCACTGTATTCTGTCTGGTTTGGGCCAGTCTTTTCCCTGTTTCAGGCCACAGTCTTTTCACTTGTAGAATGGGGATAATAGTACCAGCCTCCCTGCCTTGAGGGTTAAAGGAAGCTGTTAGCATGGCACCTGGCACCTCAGATAGTTCAGTGAGTATTAGCTATTTGGATGAATTCTTCTGTTGATTGGTGCCCTGTCTCTACCTGTAAAGTTGGCTACACTCTTGGATTCAATCCTCCCAGTAGCCCTGGGGATAACCATGTTTGTCTCCAGGGTAGTTAAGGAACCCGAGATCCAAAAGGTCAAGTGCTTTGCCTTGGTCCCGTAAGTGAGTCCAGGCCTCTTGCCCAGACCTTTGGGCCACCAGTGTTGTGTTCCTTCCTGGTACCGTTAGTTGACCCCACTGTCCTGTCATGGAGCCCCTGGAGCCTGGATTGGGGACCCTGGAGGAGTGGGTAGGAGGACAGGGCCTCTTAGCTTCAGAACTGGGAGCTGCATGGCAGTCTCTAGATGTGCATGGCATAGAGTCTGATGGTGTGTCCTTTGACATGGATTTATACATTTTTAAACCTGAAAGCTGATCTACAGTGACATAAATCAGACAGCGGCCGAAAGGAGAGGGGGCTGAGTGGAAAGGGGCATGAGGGAACTTTCTGGGGAAATGGGAATATCTAGAACTCAGATGGTGGTCGCACCCAAATTGTAAAGAATGATCAAATTGACAGTACATTTTGCTGATGTTAATTTACCAAATGGTATCAAGTTTAGATGTAATTATATAAATTACATAAACAAAGAAGTCCGAGCCTGCCTTTGGGGGCTCTTTGAGCTATATAAGGGGATTAACTCCACCTCAGTGCTCTGTGGCCACCACGGGCAGTGCAGGGACCTCTGAGGAAAGGCTTCAACTGCATCTGCTATGAGGGGTGTGCACCCTTGCAGGCACACATGTGCACACACGTTCACACTCAAACTCAGATGTGGGAGAAATGATAGGGACAGGGCAGGGAAGCATAGGACACTGGCAACTGAGCGCTCAAGGTGGGCTCCAGTCTCCTGTTTGCCCCATAGAGCTGGGCACTGTTGAGGGCACCAGAAGAATGTGGGGTGGGGTGGGGGTGGGGGCACACAGAAGAGTGTGCCATGAGCTGTAGCTGGAGTGAACCGGCCATCGCCCCAACTTCACTGCCCTCCTGGCCGTTTTCTGGCCTCCCCTTCCTGGGAGCCCTCCAGAAACCCTGCTGGGCTGAATCGGTTCTCTGTCTGGGACCAGGGCATTCATCCACGAATTGAGATGCTGGAGCTGACTCAGAGGACAGGGGAAGCTTCAAGGACGTGAGTGAGAGCACGCTGGAGCTGCCCATGCCTCCCACACCACCCAGGCCCCAGCAGGAGTCCCAGGCTGCCCTGACAGGCCCTCCATGCAGAGTCCATGACCACACAGGTTTCCTGGGTGGTCCCCACCACCCCTATCACAGGCCACCTGCTGGGACAGAGGGAAGGACTCTAGAGGAGCCGAGGAAGAGCAGCCACAGGGTGAGAGGGAGGGGGTCTTTCAGCTCTCAGGGTTTTAAACTCTTGTGTTTCAAAATATTTATAAGATGCATCTAAGAGGAAAGAAATAGTTTTGAGATCATCTGCTATGATAGGTTATCCAGACCATATATTCATTTATTTATCCAACAATGTACTCAACTGGAAGCTAGCTTATTCTATGCACAGCTCTGTAAGAGGCCCTTGAATTGCATACAAAGATGGATAGTATAGTCTCTGCTTTCATAGTGTTTACAACCCAACTAGGCAGACAGGCAGGTAACAAATCACAATAACAAAAAGAAGGACATCAGGACAACTAGCAGCAGTGGCCCAGAATGAGTGTTCATTCTGGCTGGAGGGGTTTACAGGAGGCTTCCTGGGAGGGAAGCATGGGTGGAGCCATGAAGACTGAATGCATCTGGTGAGGGGAACAGCATGAACAGAGATGAGGAAGGTGAGAAGAACGTCATGGGTTCCCAAATACTGAGCCTCTGGAGATGGTAGGTGGGGGTCTGGCCAGTCTACCTGATCATCACCTCCCTGCTCCCAGTTGACTGGATCAGGCCGGGCACTGCTCCAAGTCCTGTCCGTGAGGTGGTCTGGTGAGAACTCTCCACCCAAGGAATATTGGGACTAACCGGCTCAAGAGATTCTTTCCCTGTGTGGGATGAAGTAGATGTAGGAAAAACAAGGCAGCTAGCTGGTGGTAAGAGCAGAAGGAAAAAGGCAGAGAAGGGCAAGATGGCACACCTGTCTGCAACAAGTAGAGCTCAAGAGTCGAGGAGGTGATGAGGTAGCCCAGGTTCTAAGCTCAGGAAACCAGAACTCACTGTCCACCTAGGTCTTTCTTGGTGGCTTTTCCTGGCTTTTGCCAGCAGCCCTAGTCACGTGGTTGAGGTTTGCCATTGCCTGATTTCCCTTGTCCTCCACTCCCCACACCTGCTGCAGGGGCAGTCTGATCTTTACAATGAACATCATCATGAAACAAGTACTTTGAAGTACAGGCTGAGGAGCTGGAGTTCTGGTTTATGGGCAGTGGGGCACTTGGCAGATTTCTGAGCTATTTAGGAAGACCCTCTGGCAGCAATATGGAACATGGGATAGAGTAGAGCAAGACTGGAGGAAAGAAGGGCCTCCTGATGGCTGTCGCAGCTCTAGCAGAGAGGCCCTGAAGTGGAACCGGTAACTGTGGCATAGAGACACATGGATGGTCTTCAGAGACCTTAAGGAGGTAAAATAGATTAGATATGGTCACAGGTAGGTGGGGAATTGGGGCTGAGGAGAAACAGTCAAAGACTCCTGGGTGCAGAAACCATGAGCAAAGAATAGGTTTGGAAGAGGGAATGGGTTGAGTTGAAGGACTTTCTAAGACATTGAGCCCAGGAGAAAGATCTGGGTCAGGACATAGAAAAATGGCAGGTATGACAAGAAAGTTTTCAACCACAAAGCATGACTGACCTCTCAGGTGGGCCAAGATGAAGCCATAGGTGGTGAGTGACACTCTCTGGCACTCTACCCCTCCTCTTGGTTCCAGATGAGGAGATTCCAAAGGCACAAACACATTCAAACATTATTGAGATGACCCAATTAAAAACCGGCAGGTGATTTGAACAGGAATTTTACAAAAGAGGACATCCAAACTGCCAATAAACACATGAAAATGTGTTCAACAGGCCCACCTCTAACACTTATGGTCCCAGAACCCACAAGTCTAGTGATATTCCAATTAACATCAGTCTTAATATTTCAGTGATAAATTGAGTTAACTATTAACTAAAATATATTCTATCTACCTAACTCCACAATACACATTCACAATGACCTGGGAGGCCAGGTTCAAATTTAGAATCATCAGATTCCTGGGAGTTCCATGCCTGAACGTGGAAGTTCTGATAGAGTGGACCCACTTTCCTCTTTTTCCTACCCCCAGTGGCATCTCTCTCTGCAGAAACTTCACACTCCATAGGGATAGGCCAGCCTATGTGTCCAAGGTCCACTCACAGCTAGCAAATTTCTGCCCTGTAGCTACCCTTGAGAGTAGAGACAATGTATATATACAGTACAGTCTACCCTTGGAAAACAGGCCTGGAGAAGTGGTCTGTGTAGACTCTGGAACCTTGTTTGTGGACATTTGGGCAAAGAATTCCAGAGTCTTATGCATCAGCTCAATCCCTAACTGAATAACTTAATCTCTATGAGCCTCAGTTTGGTCACTATAAAGACTCAATAAAACCTCCTCCACTAGCTTGTTATGAGGTAAGAACATTATGTAACTCTTAATTCCCATTCAAATGTTAGTCCCATAAATTTAATAGTACTGGGCTGGGCACTAACCTGACAGCTTGGCCAAGGCTATGGGGTGTCACCAGGAATAATGACAAGCTGATAGGGGGCTGGGCTCCCGCTGACCCCCTCCTGCAGCCTCACAGGAAGGGGAAAAGGCAGCTAACCAGCCCAGTCCCGGGACCAGGTGGGCAAGAGCCTTGGCCAGTTTGGCCCCCCTCAGGCCTCCAGGCGATCCACAGCCTTGGCTAGAAGGCCTGGCTGGGCTGGGAGCTCTGGCAGCGGCCCTGAGTTGGGTAACAGGATTCTGGCCCCAGTAGCATATCTGCCAACTGGGTTGGCTTGCAGCTTGGGTAGAGCGGTGTGAGTGCCAGAAGCAGGGAGACCTATTTTCGCTCCAGCCACAGGCCAAAGGCTGGAAAAAAAAAGTTAAATTAAGATGGCCTTTTTTTTTTTTCTTGGCACATAAAGAGTGCAACTTGCCTACTTTTGAA
>NW_026059149.1:0-11536 GCF_023721935.1 Panthera uncia | reverse complement strand
CCTGAGATCCAGGCAGGGCAGGGCCGCTGAGATCCAGGAGGAGCAGGACCACTGAGATACAGGAGGGTCAGGACCGCTGAGATCCAGGCAGGGCAGGATAACTGAGATCCAGGCAGGGCAGGACCACTGAGATCCAAGCAGGGCAGGGTCACTGAAATCCAGGAGGAGCAGGACCCCTGAGATCCAGGCAGGGCAGGGCCACTGAGATCCAGGAGGGGCAGGGCCGCTGAGACCCAGGGGAGGCAGGGCTGTGCTCCCTCCAGAGGTTCCAGGGCAGGGTCCTTCCTGCCTCCTCCAGCTTCTGGGTCTCCAGGTGTCCCTGGGCTTGTGGCCGCCTCCGTCCCGTCTCTGCCTCTGTCTTCTCGTGGCTTCTCCTCTGTCTGTCTCCTGTGCTGTGTCTTGTGATCCCGGAGGACGTCACGTCAAGACCCTTGATCGCATCTGCAGAGAGTTTGGCACATAAAGTCTCGTGTGCAGGTCACAAGGATCAGGATGTGGGCATCTGGGGCCTTATTCGGCCTGCCCCACCCGCTTGTGGTCCTGGCGTCTCAGCTGTGTCTCTGAGGTTTCCCGGGAAAACTCCGATCCGTCAGCTGTAAGCCCTGAGGTGAGGAAGCTGCTCCCGTGAAGGGGTCCTTGTCCGTCGGGGCTGATGTGAGGGAACAGCACAGGCTGGGGGGGGGGGGAGGTTACAAACAGCGCACAGTTACTTCTCATGGTTCTGGAGGTGAAATCCATCCAAGTCAAGGCACCTGCAGATTCGGGGTCTGGACACCCCTGCTTCTCGCCTCCCATCCGGCTGTCATCTCGGGGTGGGAGGGGCCGGGGCTTTCTGCAGCCTACTCTAGAAGGACACGAATCCCCCACGGGGGTCCACCATCATGACCCGGTGACCCCCCCCAGGCCCCCCCCCCCCCCCCCGTGCATAACGCCTCGTCCTTCGTGATCCTTCCCCATAAACCGGGATCACAAGCACTCCCTCTGCCGGGCTGAGGACCCCAGACCAGCCCCAGGGTGTTTCTCCCGCAGAAACACTTCCCACCCCGTCTCGGGGGAGACATTGCAGCAGAGACATCACAAACGGCCCTGCTCTTAACGTCAGACGACGTCACGGCCGCACAATCGGATAGAACCGTGCCCCCCAATCTGCTGTGTGCACGAAAGTCCGTACGGGTCCACCCCAGCTACACATCCTGATTTGTCCTCTGGTGCCCGTAAAACTTGTGTTATGAGCCTCCCCCGCACCAATAAATGTGTGCAGCTTCCCGCGTCCATGAGGTATTGGAAACACGCTGTAAAGTGTGTTTAAGGGAGCGGTGTGTGGGGCTGTGGACGCCCCCCCCCCCCCCAGCTCCCGGACCGCGAGCTGGTTGCACAGAGACGCGGGCTGTGGGCGCAGGTTGCTGGGGGGTCTCCGTGCTGACGACGGGAGGGGGTGGCCGGAGGTCTCGTGCTGTGAGCAGGCTCACGGACGCATCAGCTTGGGTCCTGAAGCCCCTTAGCAGGCGGTCCATTGGACAGAGGCAGGAACACCACGCGGGGGGAGGAGAACCATCGTCACCTTGCGGGAGACGTAGCAGGTGCACAGAGGCCACTCAGGATGGGTGTTCTCGGTCCCGAGTCGGCCGGGGGCCAGGGGAGGCCCGCGGGGCTCTCTCTGCTTCACGACCTTGAGGGTTCAGGCAAAGTGGGTCCTTCCAAGTCCAGATTTAGCTTTTGTCCGTCACCGTCATGAGCACGGATGAGGAGTCTCCTGTCTGATCTATGGGTTTAGCGGTAAAGTGAATTCTCCCCTGAAATTCGACGGTCCACTTCCGGAAGGGGACCGATAACAGGTGCGAAAATAGAGTTTTCGGCAAACAGGGCGGAGTCGAGCCAGGCTCTGTGCAAGTCCAGCCGACCCGTCCACGGGCACGGGACTGGAGGCACAGCGTCCCGAATCCCTGCTCCTCGAGACCAGCGACCCCTGTGCCTTCCTCTCTCTCTGCCCCGGGGTTGGAGGTGCGGAGCGTGAAGTCCTTAACTTCAGGTCTCCAGTACTGAGTGTATCTCTTTAATCACTTATGGCGGGGGGAGGGGGGGAAGCACTGTCCCCCCCAGGTTAGCCCTGAGCACATCACTGATGACGTAACTCCTTTCTTAAGATTTTTTTAAATGTTTTTTTTTTTTTTAATTTTTGGGAGCGAGAGACAGAATGCAAGCAGGGGAGGGGTAGAGAGATAGGGAGACACACAACCCAAAGCAGGCTCCAGGCTCCGAGCTGTCACCACAGAGCCCGACATGGGGCTCCAACCCACGAACTGTGACATCATGACCTGAGCCGAAGTCAGGCACTTAACCGACTGAGCCACCCAGATGCCCCGACAGGGGATTTCTATTGTACTTTTCTTTTTGAACTGCAAGTAGATAGTTATAATAAAAAAATTGCTTTCCCTGGAGAGTTCACTTTCTCAGCGGTCGGTCGTAATTGGTTGGGGGGTTTCCCCGTTTCTGAAATGAACCTACCCATCATTCCCGCCCCCTCGCGTGTCTAGACGCATCAGAACCATTGTGGGTCACGTGCATGCTTCTCTGTGGTCATGTGTGTGCTGACCTGTGTGGAAGGCTTTCTGACATTGTGCGACGTTTCTGGTCTGGCTTACTTTATTTTATCTTGAGTTAATTACAAGCAAGAATAAAAGTCTACCCGGTGCTTCTTGTCTCGCTCTGAATGGTTCAGCAAGTTTAGGGACGGGCTTTCACAAAGCATTTAATTAAGAGGAATTAAATCTCCCTCATCGCATTAAAAAAAAAAATCCAAGTGTTACAAAAACATCCTGCCTACTTTGTTCATCGAGCCTCGGCCCCCTTTCCGGAACCCCATTAGAACAGAGCCCGAAGCCTGTGGACGTTAACCTTGACCTCGGGGGATGTAGGTCTTTGGAGACCACATACGGATGAAAGGAGCCACCAATTTTCTCTAATTATGTTGTGACTCGGCATCCGAACACCCTAGGTAGCTCTGATTCACGGAGATCTGAGAACAGATACCTCGGTTCTGAGTTATCCAAGCATCCGGCTGGAACTAATTATCGGGATGCGTTGAAGGGAGCACTGTACCCCGCCTTTACTTGTGGCCGCTTAGGCAGCGTTCGCCGTGCATGCCCTGCTCATGCATTGTGGGAAAACACACATCGCGTAACATTTTCTGAGTTAATGGCTTTTACGGGCACAGCTTAGGCGCATGAAGGACATTGACACTGCTTTGCAAGCTTCCCGCCTTCGTGTCCAGAACTGTCCCCCTCCCCAGGCTGAAGCTGTGTCCCCATGAGACGCTGGCTCCCGTCCCAGCCCCTGGCTCCACTGTCTGTTCTCTGTGTCCACCGCTTGCTCTATGGACCCCGTATACGTGGAATCACACAGGATCTGTCCTTCTGTCTCTCGTTATGTCACCGAACATCACGTCCCCAAGGTCTACCCACATTATAGCAGGTGCAGAAGTCCTTCCTTTTCAAGGCTGCGTAATATTCTGCGGTGTGCACGGACCACAAATTCTTTATGCCTCCGTCCCTCTGTCAACACTGGGGCTGTTTTTGCCTCTTAGTAGAGACTGAACGTCCTGTCTACGAACACGGGTGTGCAAGTGTCTCTTCCAGTCCCCGCTTTCGACGATTTGGGGGGCGATTCCGGACAAGAAAGGGTGGATTATGGCTTAAGCCAATGTGTGATTTTTTCCTCCTGGTGTGTTTTCCACGCAGGCGACCCACATCACGTGCCACCGACCACGTCTGCACATCCTCGGCCACGCTTCCTCTCTGGTTTCTGAGCTCGCCGTCTTCGTGGGACAGGAATGCTATCTCATTGCCTCCTGACGTCCACGCTTGCTTGTGTAACGAGCTCGCCGTTAACTCTGTCCTCAGACACGGCTGCACGTCGTGTGCTCCCAGGTCTAGGTCTTGAACACACGGTCCTGTGAACGTGCGTGTATGTTCTTCCTCATAATCCAGGTTTTGGGGAGAAACTGGCGGGGGAGGGGTGGCCAGAAGTCATTGCAAACGGTGGGAGGCACACGAATCCTGCTTCCCGGCAGGTGGAAATGAGTACGAGCCCATGAATGTCCCAAGAGCCCGGGTGCCTACATCCAGGCGGAGCCCCGCATCATCGATCCAGGATTGGGCTGTCCGCTGAATACTGAGCTCTTGGCACAGACAAGACGCCCCCACCCCCACCCCACGGAGTGAGTTCGGGGAAGCTGGAATAAACCCTTCTTTCCGGGTACCTTCGTCCACCCCAGAGTGGACCCGGTGGCTGCTTTGGGGAAGAAACAGATCAATACCACCACCGCTGAGTTCAAATGCACTTCCTTTCACATCTGAGCGTCTCACGGCCAGTCAGGGAGGCCGGCAGAGGAGGAGACACAGGAAGGGCCTCGAACGCCCAACCAGCAGACGGCTGAGGGCTCCCCGTGGCCACCACAGCTCCGGGGCCCTCCAGGAACACCACGCGGCCCGGACACACAGCTGGCCCGCCCTAGAGGCAGCCCGGCAAACATGATAAATCCTGCTAATGGCCGCGTTCCGGACAGCCAGAGTCCGTGGCCTGGGAGGTTCAGGCCGACGGGGAGATCTCGGTTTTGGGCACATATCGCCGAGGACCCAGGGCGCAGCCGGCCTCCCACATCACAGGGCCGTGCTAAGGAAAACAGTCTGCTTCCCGTGGGTCAGGGCAACCTCGGCCGGCGTCCGCCCACATCCGCACAGGCCACCGCCACACCCAGGACGCTTCAGGCTTCCCGAAACGTGTGTCTGCAGCTGCCAGGTGGGGGCCCTGTGGGTGCCGACAAAGCGCAAGGCAGGGCCCCTTACCCGTGAGTCAGAGGTGTGGACATCGGGCGGCCAGAGAGGCGGCTGGCCTGGGGTCCCACAGGGGGCCTCGGCACCTGCTGTGTGTGAGGCATAACAAGTGGGTCATTGTGTGTGGGGGGCTGCCTCACGCCGGTCCATCTGGGTGACCCAGGACGAGACGCCAGGTCCCAGCAGAGGGGGCCGGGCTTTCTTCCCGCAGGGGCTCTCAAGGGGTCCACGTCTGCTCACGGGCGCCCCCAAAATGGGGTCCCGCGTGGTGCGGGAGGTCTCGCTGCTGTCCCCACAAAGATGGAAAGAGGCTCTTGGGTTTCAAAAATTATGAGGCGCTCCTCTCTGATCGCAGAAACAATCTGGGGAGGGTCCTTGTAGAAAATTCTGGAAATCAATCAAGGGGGAAAACGAAAAACAAAAAACAAGGCAATCTTGAAACACGGAAGGGCGAAACTCACCCCAGCACCAAGAGGGGGTCTCGGATACGGAATCTGCTGTTTCCTCCCACAAAGTCGATCCCCCCCCCACCCCCCACATATACACAGGTGAGCAAATAGTTTTACATCCGGAGTTTTCCCCACTCAACCCGTATGGTGCACACTCTCCTTGCTGCTGAAAATCTCTGCAGATGGCTTGCGAAGTAAAGTTTTCACTGTGTTGCTCCTTGCGGGTTGATCTAACGGCTTCCTGGATGAGCGGCATTTCTCTGGTTTCCAGATTAAACACGGTAAATTACTCAGAAGGAGGGTGCACACGCATGGGTCCCTGGGCACAGCTCTGATTTACGACTTTGGGAGCGATTCCTGGAAGCATGGGCCTGGACGAAGTTTGCAAGCCTTTGGTCACCAGCACCAAATTGGTTTCCCAGAAGGCTGCACTGCCTGATTCTCTGCACAGCCGTCCCCCCAGCGGCCTTATCAGTTCCCCGAATGCCAGCCAACGTGGAAATTGGGTCTGTATGAGATTCTGGGGCGGCTGCAACAAAGGACCACAGACGGGGAGGCTTAACGTGCAGATTCACCCTCTCTAGCTGCAGACCACAGTGAGATCCAGGAGAGAGGCAGGGCTGCTGAGATCCAGGGGCAGGACCCCTGAGATCCAGGCAGGGCAGGGCCTCTGAGATCCAGGCAGGGCAGGACCCCTGAGATCCAGGCGGGGTAGGGCCGCTGAGATCCACGAGGAGCAGGACCCCTGAGACCCAGGCAGGGCAGGGTCTCTGAGATCCAGGCAGGGCAGGACCCCTGAGATCCAGGCAGGGCAGGGCCACTGAGATCCAGGCAGGGGAGGGCCACTGAGATCCAGGCAGGGCAGGACCGCTGAGATCCAGGCAGGGCAGGGCCACTGAGATCCAGGCAGGGCAGGGCTGCTGAGATCCAGGCAGGGAGGATTACTGAGATCCCATGGGGCAGGATCAGTGAGATCCGGGGAGTGGGGAGGGGGGACAGGACCACTGAGATGGAGACGGGGCAGGGCCGCTGAGATCCAGGCAGGTTGGGCTGCTCAGTTCCAGGTGGGACAGGGCCCCGCTCCCTCCAGAGGCTCCAGGGGAGGGTCCTTCCTGCCTCTTCCAGCTTCTGGGGCTCCAGGCGTCCCTGGGCTCGTGGCCACGTCCCTCCCGTCTCTGCCTCCTTCTTCACGTGGCTTCTCCTCTGTGTCCGTGTCTCCTGTTCTGTCTCACAAGGACACCTGTCATTGGACTCAGGGCCACCCTTGGTGAGGATGATCGCATCTGAACTTGACTACATCTACAAAGACCCCGTTGGCAAATCAGGTTCCATTCACAGGACTTCAAGGTATGTTACTGGGGGACACGCTTGAGCCCACATTACGGTTCGGTTTTTGCTTTATTTTGCATTTTTTGTGATCCCCAGTGAGGTTACAATGTCCCTTTATAGCGAAACATCCGCGTGTGTCTTCTCCTGGCCCGTGTTGCCACTTTACGGGTTGATTACCGAGAGTTTTGGAGCGAAAGGTTCCCAGTTTATCATTCACCTTGTGATGTCCTGATGTCCGTGGGTCAGATTTACCGAAGTGTAAGTTCCTGCCCTTGGAGGTTGGAAGGCCTCCCCCGACCCTGGAAACGTGCAAACACCCTCGTTGGCCCCTCGCTGGCCTTTGCTCTTTGGCTTGGCCCCCAAGGCCCTCGATCCGTGCAGACCTCGCAGTGGTGTCTTCTGAGACGCGGGTCTCCGACACGATGGTTTTGCCCCAAGCAGCGAGGTCCCCAGGATGTGCGCTAAGGTTCGTTCCCCTCACCTGTTGCTTCCGTACTGTCGGCCCCGATGGAGACTCGTTTCTTTGCGGGCTGTGTGCCCCCTGTGGGTGTTTGCTTCAAATGTTGGGAGCACCAGGCCAGGCTTGGGGGTCTCTTGTAAGGCACGTCGCAGTGGGGCAGACACGGGCCCTTCTGGCTGCACCGGACTCTGGGTCAGGCTGGGGGGTCCCGAGCCAGAGGCCCGAGGGGGCACCTGGGCTCTGCAAACCCGAGCCTGTGTCCTGTGGGGTGTCCCTCCTCTCCTGCTTCTTGGGGCCCCCGGGGACCTTCCTGTTCAGACCCCCAGGCCCTGCTGGGAATCCTGATAAACTCACTGCAGGCAAAGGCGTTAGTGGCCGGCCCACGTCTGATGTGTTTTGTCATCCGGGCGAGACGTGTGTTTTGACACCTGCCTCTAATTTCTTCCCCAAAGAAGAAAGCACAGGTTTTCAGGCTCCTGTGGGCTGCTCGGGGGGAGCGGTATTTCTGGATGTGGCAGGTGGGGGGCGGTGTTCCTGGTCCCCGGAGCCACACCATGGCTGCCGACCGTGACGCGTGAGGGGCCGGCCCTCCAGGCTACGGAGCCGGCGAAGGATTTATCATGTGCGTGGCCTCTGACGCAAGGGACGAAAACAGAGGCTGTGAGCGGTTCTGGCATTGGGACGCGGCCTGGGGAATCAGCCCAGGAAAAGCTTTCCTCCCTCCCACTGTGGTCTCACAGCCGTGCTGAGTTCAGCTTTGCAAATGCTTGTCAAGTGTCATTATGGACGAGGCAGAAAGTGCTAGAGAAACAAAATAATATATAACTTCTGGGAACTGTGGGGAGTTCCCAGCAAAAACAGCCTCACAGGGTGTGGCAGAGGTAAGAATAGAGATGCGGTCATGGGCTGGTCACGGAGGTGCCCACGAAGGGGAAACGACATATAGGTCAACACCTAATGCGCCAGGAGGAACCAGCCAAGTGCAGGGAAAAGCAAATGAGGCACAGGGATCAGCATGTGCAAAGAGTATGTGCTGGGAAAGAGAAGGTGCCTTCTGAGAACCGAAGGGCATCAGAGACCAGATGGCGGGGACCCTGCAGGCCCGGAGAGGAGCTCAGATTTCATGGAAAGGGTGGACGGAAGCAGATGTGAGGGGCCCAGCGGTGTCCCCTCCCTCTGAGCGGCTCAGAAGACGTGCACCTAGATCCTGGAGTGTGGCGCCCGTTGAGCCTTTGCGCTGAGAGGTGAGGGGACCTGGTGGCGGGAAAACTGAGGCACGAACCCCCCTCCTCGGGGGTAACTCTCAGCCGACCCCACGCACCTGCTCCAGCCCCCCCCCCCCGAGCCTTCCTGTCCCCATGGATGTGCCTGTTTTGTACGTTTCACACGGATGTGGTCACGGGCGACGGGACCTTGTGTGTCTGGCTTCTGTCGCTGAGCATCAGGTCATTGCTGAGGCTCTGGGGATCACGGGGAAGGTGGGGAGGGCGGGCTCCCGAGGACAGCGGGGGAGTTCTGAGTGTCCGTGTGCACGAGTGGGGCCCTGAACCCTCATCCTTGGGCACATTGCTTGTGCTGGAGCCTTGTCCTTGGAGCAGGGAGACGGGACAGGGAGGGAGACAGACACGGAGATGGGACAGGGAGACCCTGCAGGGGGGAAGAGGGGTCCAGGGTCCTGAGGGTTCAGACAGAGGTAGAAGGTCACCCTCCCTCCCTCCCCCTCCCCCTCCCCCTCCCTCCCCCTCTGCTCCTTCCCCCTCCCTCCCCCCCCTCCCCCTCCCTCCCCCTCTCCTCCTCCCCCCTCTCCTCCCTCCTTCCTCCCTCTCCCCTCCCTCCGTGCCTCTGTCTCTCTCCTGTATGCATCCATTATCAATCAATCAATTAATGTAAAGTGCGTGCGTCTGTTCTCCGTGTCTGCGTCTAAGCTATGCTCCTTCCTTCCGCACACAGACGGGTCCATGCACACGCGTGAGACGTGGGCGCCCATGCATCTCAGGACACGTGCGTCTTCTCCTGAGCCATCTGGAAATTATTTCGACGGCTCGGGATGTTCCGGAATGCATCTCCTAGGATGCGTGCATTCTAAAACACAGCCTTCCTGAACACACAACACGCAGGCCACACTTTGCCGTTGCCACAGCCGTCCACGAACGAATGGTGCAGACGTGTTTCCTCCTCTCACGGTTCACGTGGGGACCGGGTGCGGCCGCGTGTCCCCTGCAGGGACTGAGCTCGGGGCTGGGTCAGCAGGGGGCACGGGACGCCGGCGGCCCCTGGAGGTCGGTTTCCCACGCAGCCACACGATGGCAGTGTGACCCACGGAAATGTTTCAGAAACGCGTTTCTTGTGCCCTTGGGTTTCTCCTTCCCGCTCTCATTGCGAATCGGCCCCCACGTGTGTCCCCCAAGGCGCTTGTGCGGGATGTCCCGTTTAGAAGGTTAATCAGCACACTCAGAGCTGACGTGACGAAGCCCACGGGTTTCCCCGACAAAGCCACGGCTTCGGCTGCATTTCTGACGTTTCCCCGCCGGGCGGAGGCCACGCAGGTTAATGCTCATCTCGAGGGTCAGATGCACACGGACGGGGAGTTGCTGTCCAGGGTTCCCTGTGTGCCACTCTCTCGGCCCCGGCTGGCGATTCCAGTGAAGGAAACCTCAAAATCCCCCCTCCCGATTGTCAGGAACGGGCCAGGCGAAGTTCTTCCTTCCGGACACGTATGGGGCCGTCTGACGGATCCCCCCCCCCCCCCCGACGGATCCCAGCCAGGTGAGGTCCACACGCACGGCCGCCTGGCAGGGATTCACTGACATCCTTTCCTGGGACTTTCTGGCTCAGGGTCGCCCCGTGAACCCCCTTCTGAGCGAGCTCCCCAGACATCTGCATTCTCTACTTTCTGCTGCTTCTTCCAGAAACTCTCACAAGTTGTGTTTTTTTTTTTTTTGTCTTTTTTTCTTTTTTTTTTGCACAGAGAGTTTAACTGGTCACAAGAGTCCAAGGAAAGCGTGCACGTGTGCCTTCCAGACCCCAGTGGACGCCAGGCGTTGGCAGGAGTCCGCTGGATGGTTCCGGCACACAGTCCCCTGCACGTATGTCAGCCCTGCAAACTGTCCGTGGCTCCAGGTGGGAGAGGCATGTCCTCCTGCCACGGATGGTGACTTGGTGCCCAGTGGGTCTGGCTCTTCAGAGAAGCTTCTCTTCGGAGAAGCGGCCCCTGGTTCCGCCTACTCCTGGCCCAAAGGCCTCCCGGCCTGTCTGCTGCTGGGAGCACCTTTGACATAGACGGGGGCATGATGAGGTGCCAGCCTCGGGCCGGGGAAGGACGTGGGCCCTGGGGGCAGCGAGGTGCGTGGAAACAGCAAGGAAGGGGGACCTCCCTCTGGTGTTTCCACACACCCTCCAAATTGTGACCCCGACGGCCTGGGCGTGTTGTTCTTTACCGCACCAGAAACGTCACACTCTCATCAACGCTGCTTGGTCAGGTTTTCTCACAGCATCCGGGCTTCTCCCGGGAACACATGACCAGAGCCCAGAGGAAGGAATACAGGCAGGAACCACCTCAGTGTCAGAGGGCAGCTTTGAAACACGACATGTTCCACAAACCAAGGTCCAGAGATGGAAGGATAAGGAGCATGTGGTCCATGCACACAGTGGACTGTTACGCAGGCTTGAAAAGGAAGGACGTTCTGCACCTGCTACAACGCGGGTGGACTTGGGGGACGTGATGCTCAGTGACATAAGCCAGTCACAGAAGCACAGATCCCGTGTGATTCCATGTATATCGTGTCCCTAGAGGAGCCTGATCCATAGAGACAGAGAGTAGATGGTGGGGCCAGCAGCTGGGGACGGGAACAGGGAGTCAGTGTTTCACGGGGACAGAGTCTTAGTGTGGGGAGATGGAAAGTTCTGGAGATGATGGTGGATGCTCTCTAAGCAGCTCCACCCCTGCTGCCCAGTGTCTACCTGTCAACCTTCCACTTGTTTTCTGTCTACGAATCAGCCTGCTCTGGACATTTCACGTACATGAATCATCCAATATTTGTCCTTTTGTGCCTGGCTTGTCTCACACAGGGTCCATCCATGTCATGCCAGGTGTAGGACCTTCGTCTTTTTCAAGACTGAGCTACATCCCACTGTGTGTATGGACCACGTGGTTTATCCATCCATCGTCCGTCCACCCATCCATCCATTCATCCATCTATCCTCCATCCATCCATCCATCCATCCATCTGTCCATCCATCCATCCATCCATCCACCCACCTGTCCATTGGTCCACCTGTTCATCTGTCCATTCATTCGTCCACCTATCCATCCACCCATCTGCCCATCCATCCACCTGTCTACCCATCCATCTTTCCACCCATCCATCCATCCACCCACCTTTCTATCCATCCATCCATCCATCCATTCATCCATCCATCTAACTGTCCTTCCATCCATCCATCCACCTGTCCATCCATCCATCCAT
>NW_026059148.1:0-11545 GCF_023721935.1 Panthera uncia | reverse complement strand
ATGAACTCATTTAACCCACAGGACAACCCTATGGGGTAGGTCTTTTCATTATTCCCATTTAGCAGATGAGAATACTGAGGCATGGAGAGATTAGCTAACTTGCCAAATTAGGTCAGGTAGCGGAGCTGAGATTTGACCCAGGCAGTGTGGCTCTAGAATCAGAGCTCTTAACTACTCAGCTATGCTGTTTTAGCTACTCAGGAAGGGTTGAAGAGAGCCTAAAAATAGTAACAGCAGCAATATTGTTTGTTATTGGTTCTCTCTAACGTCCTGGGTGCCTGCTCGTGTGTGTGTGTCTGTGTGTGTGTGCGTGCGCGTGCGCGTAAGTACATGCCTGGTGCTGGTGAATTTATTAAAAACAACATCAAAAGAATGATAATTTTGTATTGCCTGCTACATTTGAATATTAAATCCTGCCTGTGAAAATCTAAGAATCAGGAGTAGATGCTGAGGGGCAATGACTGGGCTTGAATTCCAGAACAAGACAACACGGGCTAGGCTTCTTACGTTGGCCTGGAAGAAGGAAGGGCTCCTTTGGAGTTTAGAGCAAGAGAGTGAGTAGGTGGAAGAAAGGCTATAAAATGCAGGGTGAGGCCAGTCCTGTGCTTTGCTTGTCACGGGAGCAAGGTGTTAGCTAAAAGAGCCCGAAGGAAAAGCAGGTGGCACCACGGGAAGAGGGTAAAGGAAGGAGAGTGAGGTTCAGCAGCTGTGAGTGAGTGGGCCCTGGGCCCTTCGGAGGGTGTGTAAGGTAGTACGACACTGTCAAGGACCAGGAGGGCACCAGAAGAGGTAAGAGCCGGGGGCCTGGGCTGCTCCGCAGAGGGGAAGTGTGTGGACTTAACCAGAAGAGGAGAGAAAAGAGGAAATTCAGCAGAACATCTTTTCCATCACCATTTTTGGCATTATACATACACATACCCTTTTAAAGATATTTTTAATTTTTTCATGTTTATTTATTTTGAGAGAGAGAAAAAGAGGGAGACAGAAAAAGAGAGAGAGAGAGAGAGAGCACAAGCAGGGGAGTAGCAGAGAGAAAGAATCCCAAGCAGGCTCCACGCTGTCAGTGCAGAGCCCAATGTGGGGCTCACTCCCATGAACCGTGAGATCATGCCCTGAGCTGAAATCAAGGGCCGGGCACTCAACCGGCAGGCCCCTCTTTTAAAGATACTTTTAAATCATTTCCAATATTATGGAATTAGACTTCTTACTTCTAAAGACCAGGCTTAGGCAAGGGAGATATCCAAAGATGATAAGTTTTATTTTGGATGAAGCGGAATACACACTCCCCCCCCCCCCCACGTGCAATTCTATTTCTGTCATTATCCTTAAGACTTTGGCTCCAGAAGATTCACTGGCTTCACGTTCTTTTTACAGGAATTTGGTAAAATCCCCTCTTTGAGCCTAATAGTGAAATGCTGTTTGAAACCCTCTCTACCTTTATTTGCATATGAAATCCTGGTCCAAAAGGCTGGAACAAAATTTGGTAGTAAGTGTTCGTCGCATAACTAGTTAGCAGGAATAACATTCAACAATATGCCATGTAAACTTCCCAGCAAACCAAATGTGTCTTCTGAGCCAGAGGGATTAAAGGATTCTACTTGGGATCTGAATAAAGATCATTCTTGCTACTGAACTGTGTCGCCATCATTGACCCTTATGTTAATGTGTTCTTTTCCTTCACACCTGCTCTGTCACCTTCTCTTATGGATATTTCAACAAGATTTACCCATTTCACAACACATGAAGCTATCTTAGAAACTTACCCTGTAGCTCACAGCATAACAATACTCTAAAGAATTCACACACTTGTGAATAAGGCAGGAATAAGTCTGGAGGGCCATCGTCTAGGAGGAGGGGTTGAGTGATGGTGGAAGGGAGAGGAACCATTTGGGAATTTTTCATGCCATCCATTTCTCTTGGATGATTCTGAACTGCCTTTCTGCAGTCACTTCTAGATGGGGATAGTACATGGGACCCAGTGAAAATATGTCCTAAACCAGGTAGTACTCAAAAGGCGAGCTGTTTCAGGATTTGAGATGCCTATATTTTAATCCTTAGACACTGCACTTGCAAGCTGCTTCTGCTTCTAGAACATTTGTCTCTTCCAAGAGCTGGATTTAGTATCAAAAAGTGAACTGTTTCATAGAATGCGACTCTTACAAGCAAAATTGGGATACGTTCTTATGAAAAATCTAAGCATTGGCTCACTTAGAGCTGAAATTGCTGGATCATAGGGTGTGCACATCTAACAGTTTTGTGGTTTCTGCTGGGTTTCTGTCCAACAATGGTTGCACCAGCTACATACATTTTCGACTCCCCTGTGTGATGCATCCCCATGCAGCTTCACCACCCTTAGGACAAATTCATTTCCCCTTCTGAAAAGCAAAGACAAGCGCAACATCCGGGTCACTAAAATTCAGTATCCAAAAGATCTTGGCTAACAGATTTAAAATGAATTTGATGGAATCCGATACGGATGCTCGGCCCTGTGCTCCTCCCCGAGATGCAGGCCCCACGCATACTCTTCAGTCTGGTGTTATCCTAGAATTAACTGTACACTTCTTTCATGAGATGACATTCCAGCTGCAAAAAGACAGCAAGGTCAGCGAGGCCTGGAAGGGAAAGTGAGTGTGGCTCATAAAACTGAGAGGCACTTAAGATTTAACAAGATTAACAAGTGCTGTCGAAAGGACCTATTGGCCTGCGTCACGGTGGGGGGGGGGGGGAGGTTGCCAGCTCAATTCTCTTGGCTTTGCTGTCACACGAGTGGAAAGCTCCTGAAAGCCTTCGTGAAACAGCAGTAAAGCTCTTGGGAAAATGTCTGTGTTTTTAATGGTATTTCTCTTGGACTTTTACGGAAGGAATGAGTCGTTCTTTTTCACTGTCCCAGTTATCTGCTGTTAACACTCTGTTGTCTGCCTTGCTGGGATGGTTATGTCTGAAGTTTGCTCAGGTTCTGACACTCAAGTCATTTAATACACAGTCAACTCACACTGGACTCTTTGGGAACAATTTCTAAAAAAAAAAAAAAAGCCTACAGTGGATTCAGCAACAGCAAGCTGTAGAAGACAATCCATCCCTTTTTCAGTCTGTGTGTAAGTACATGGATTAGTGGAATTCACTAAAAAACTTGTCACTCAGATAAATGCCTACCAACCTTTTTTGTCACTGGGCAAAAGCAGTTTTTAGCTTTGATGACAATTGCAATTTTTCAGGACACATCATGGTTTCTGTTTTCTATTTTGAATGCCTTTTAGGCGCTTGAATTTCAGGTTGTGTCCACACAGAATCTACAGTGCTCTCTGCCTGACGGTGCGGGCAGCCTGGTGCCTCCACTGAGTCAGACACTTCTGGCTGATTACTTAATTTCCAATCACCTCTTCTTCTTTGCAAGCAGAACCCATTTGGAGGTGACGGGCTCTTTGTCAGCTAAAAAGCTCAATTTCCCAGACTTCCTTGCTGTTTATGGTAGTCGTGTAATATAGTTCTGGCCAATGGGATTTAAATAAAAGCCTGATTGATGGGGCTTTCATAAATGCCCCTGTTTCCCCCGTAAAGAGCTGGCCTGTGTCTTTTGTTCTTTCTTCTTTATCCTTCTTTCTTACTGGAACACGGACGTAACGAAGGTAGGAGCTACGTGCTAATGATGGCAGAGCAGGAAGGTAGGAGAAATCAGTCCTTGATGGTGTCAAAACCTTTGGATGGCTAACCTTGGAGTGCTGCCTCCACAATTCTTATCCTAGGGAAATAAGCCATTTGTCTCAGCCACCGCAGTCAGGTTTCTGTTTCATGCATCTGAAGCACTGATACATGTTGCCTCATTTCCTTAGAGCAGGGTACTTACCTAAGGAGACCTGGCACTGAACAAGAGTGGCTCGAAGGGTCCCAGGACGTCCGTACATTTAGGGTTTAAGAAAGATCCGTTTTCAAACATCCTGAGGATTTGATCTGACAAAGAAAAAGAAAGAAAACTCTGAAATTCCGCTCCTAATGCTTGAGTTGTTTTCAGGGGTCGCTGTGACCCAAAAGGCAAGGAGATATTTGTCTGATGGTCTCAACTTTGCAGAGATTTAGTGGAAGAAGATAACTTCATGGAACCTGTCTGTGCAGCCCTGGGCATGCTTTCGTCTTAGGTTCTCCCTCCCAATAATGCAACAAGCTTCTCTAGTAAAGAAGAACAGTAAGAACAAAAGTTGGTTTCATATCCCGCAGCACCAAATTATCAAAACTTCCTTGGTGGGGGTGCCTGGGTGGCTCAGTTGGTTAAGAGGCCGACTCTTGATTTCGGCTTGGGTCATGATCTCACGGTCGTGAGTTCAAGCCCCGCATTGGGCTCTGTGCTGTCTGCTTCAGATCCTCTCTCTCTCTACCCCTCCCCCCCCCACACTCTCTCTCTCTCTCTCTCTCTCTCTCTGTCTCTCTCCCCTCTCTCGAAAAATAAATAAATACGGGCGCCTGGGTGGCTCAGTTGGTTAAGCGTCTGACTTCAGCTCAGGTCATGATCTTGTAGTCCATGAGTTCAAGTCCTGCTTCAGGCTCTGTGTTGACAGCCCACAGCCTGGAAATTGCTTTGGATTCTGTGTCTCCCTCCCCAACTTGTCCTCTGTCTCTCTGTCTCTCAGAAATAAATAAATGTTAAAAAAAATTTTAAATAAATAAATAAATAAATAAAAAACGTTAAAAAAAAAAACCTTCCTTGGTGTGCGTGCATCTGTGAATGTGCACGTGATCACGTGAGCATGTGCATCATTGATACCATTCTTTAGCATCGATGAGGAACCTAGACTTCTTTTTCCTTCAGCTGAAGATCTAGTTTATGTTGTGTAAACGTACACTTTAGTTTGGTAAATCGAAATGAGCCTGTGGATTGACAGGACAAGAATCAGAGTGGTTGACTCCTGTTTGACTCTCAGAATAAAGCTCTTTCCACCTCAAGAGAGAGAACAAGACGTGTTGGTGGAGTGGTGACTCGTTTGGTCTGAGTGGGTATTTCAGGCCGGTGTGTGACAAGGCTGGAAAGGCAGACCCGAGATCTGACTATGGGCTGCCTTGGGGCCAGGTTCTGGAGTTTGGAATCATGTAGGCTGGCCTTTCCCAGAGGCTTCCTTAGAACTCTAGAAAAATGAGATGTTTCATCAAAGGAGGATTCCACGGTCAGATAAATTTGGAAACTACACGTTACATCACTCTCTCTTGAAAATTCACACTCTATAGCTGCATATTAAATGCTGAGAAGCTTTGCATTTAAGGAGCTGGTTAAAATCAATCCTGGGTTCCTCTCTCCCCTCCTCCCCTCATAAATACTTGTTAGCAGGTGTCCACACTGGAAGGTGCTGCAGGGGCAGTGGGGGAGCCAATGGAAGTCTTTGAAAAGAGTAATGTAAGTAGCTGCTTTAGAAAGATTTCTGAAAGCAATGTACAGCCTGGATTAAAATTTGGAGAAGAGGGTGCTTGAAGAAAACACGAGAGGCAAGGAATCATTAGGTCAGGGGCTCCTCAACTTGGAATTATTTGGGGATTTAAAGAATTCTCAGACTCCATTGCACTTCTAGAGGTTCTGATCAGTAGGTGTGGGTTTTGGCATGGGTGTGTGCATGTGTGTGTGTGAGCGTGAGCGTGTGTGATTCGGAAGCAAAAACTAGTATTGGAATTTATGAGTCCATATTAATTGTGAGGATTATGATAGTCCAGTTGAAAGTTAATGAGACTAGTATGTGGATAGAGGAAGGTGCAAAGGGCACAACAAACAAAGTAAGGCAAGAATCTACATGTTTTGGCAAGTGATTGAATGTGCGAATGGTATACAACAGGATGGAAGTCGAAGATTTTCAGCCTGGATTATTTTTTTTTTTTAATTTTTTTTTAACATTTATTTATTTTTGAGACAGAGACAGAGCATGAACAGGGGAGGGGCAGAGAGAGAGGGAGACACAGAATCGGAAGCAGGCTCCAGGCTCTGAGCCATCAGCCCAGAGCCCGACGCGGGGCTCGAACTCACGGACCGCGAGATCATGACCTGAGCTGAAGTCGGACGCTTAACCGACTGAGCCACCCAGGCGCCCCATCAGCCTGGATTATTGAGAAAGGTGATGCTATCACTAACGGCAGATAAAGGTTAGGGGGCCAGGTGGTATTCTGAGAAAAGAGGATGCTTGGACATGTTTAGGTCGAGATGCCTGACACATATGAAGGTCTACCAGGCAGCTGGAAATGCAGGTTTCACATACAAGGGAATGAAGGGGTCTAGATCCGCAGACAGATCATAGTTACAACTCTGGGGACAGCTCAGTGTTCCAAGGGATGAAGTGTAAAAAGGGGGAAAGTCAAGAATAGAGCCATGGGAATGCCTACATTCCAGGCTTCTGCTCTCAGGATTCAGTAGGGATGGCTGGAGGAGCTGAACCAGGAACTGCATTAGAGATGTCAGAGAGGGGAAGCCTCTAGAAGGGTGCCTTGGTTCAGGGTCCTCTCCGTCCAGCCAGATCTTCTAGCAGACAGTGGTAGGCTATGGTGGTGGCTCCCAGCTCTATTTCTTATTTGCATCGTGTTCTCGAGCAAGCTTACATAACCTCTCAGCCCCCTGCTTCCTTGTGTGTAAAATGGAGACTATATTACTTTCATGTTTTGTGTAAGTGCCTACTGTAGTACCACGTGGTATGGCATAAATGGTATATGATGCAGTGTATTACTGTATACATACTCTATTATATATTATTATTTTAGTGAAATATCCTTTGATGCCATTAAAAAATTAGTTGTATAGTCAAAGTAAGTGAAAAAGAGCAATAGCCAAACATAATTCTATATCATCTTAAAAATAAATTCTTTTTAGGGGCACCCGGGTGGCTCAGTCAGTTACGCGTCTGACTTCGGCTCAGGTCATGATCTCGCGGTCCGTGAGTTCGAGCCCCGCGTCGGGCTCTGTGCTGACAGCTCAGAGCCTGGAGCCTGCTTCAGATTCTGTGTCTCCTCTGTCTGTGCCTCTCCCCTGCTCATGCTCAGTCTCTCTCTGTCTCAAAAATAAATAAACGTTAAAAAAAATTAAAAAAAAATAAATCCTTTTTATTTTAATCGTTGTATTTTAGTCTTCGACGGCATGCATAGGTAATTTTTACATAGCTACAATTTTGAACCATACTTTTGAACTTAGCATTATACCCTGGGATTTCCTCTCATGGTTACTTAATTTTTTTAATTATCATTTTATTTACTCAATAATCTTCCAATCAGTAGAATTTATTTCTAATGTTTTTTTTTTTTAATTTAAGCATTGATCTAATTAACCTAAGCATTAATATAGCCCTCTCATTTTCATCAATTATTTCCTTTTGGATGAACTATCAGAAAAATTACTGCATCAAAGGGTTTGAACATTTTTTTCGAAATATATTGCTGAACGGCATTCCAAGAGTTGTATTAATTAACACGGTTTCCAAAAGTTATACCTGTTAACAAAGGCTCACCATATCCTTGCCAGAACCGGTAATATCATTATTTTTTATGTTTTTGCCAGCATAATGGGAACTGACCGGCAGAAAACAAAGTTCACTGTTGCTTAATTTGTGTTTTGATAATAGTTGAGGCTAAATATTGGATATTTCCCCTTATGCTTATTTTACTAATTTTATCTCCTGCGGCTGAGGAGTCCAGTTGATGCCAGTACAAAGGTAAACTTGTTGGTGACACATTTACTCACTTGTAAAAATGAAAGTCTTATGGAAGTCGCCCTTGGAGTTTTGAAAGAAAAGAAAGAATTGGGTAGGACATTTCTGTCAGTCAAGGTCTTAGCCTTGAATGCGGTGAGGAGTGTTTAATAAAGAGGATATTTACGAAGGTGTGGTAATGTTAAGGGAAGCTAACAAGGGTAGTCCAGTGCCCAGGGCTAGCAATAGTGATACCATTTCTAAGCCCAAAGTGGTGAAGGGAGGGCCCAGGTAATGGATCCCAGAGAGACAGTTGTAGGAAAGGGCTGCCTGATAGAAGCTGGACTTTAGAGAGACACAGTCAATCCCTGGTGACCCAGCAGGGAGGGTACAGGTAATGAATATCCTGACCCAGATGATTTCTACTTACCCTCTGATCTCCTGGCATGCCTCTCATTGACCCAGCCCAAATGCCAGAGGGTAGTTAATGCAATCCATAAAGGTCAGTCTCCTGAAGCCCTAAGCAGGATGGAAAAGAGAGTTGAGTGGGTTTAGAAGGACAAATGGAAAATATTCAGCACAGATATTCTGGCATTAAGATATTTTAGGGGCGCCTGGATGGCTTAGTCAGTTATGCATCCAACTTCGGCTCAGGTCATGTTTGTGGGTTCAAGCCCTGCATTGGGCTCTGTGCTGACAGCTCAGAGCCTGGAGCCCCCTTTGGATTCTGTGTCTCCCTCTTGCTCTGCCCCTCCCCCACTCATGCTGTCTATCTCTTATAAATAAATAAACTTAAAAAAAATTAAAACAAGATATTTTAGAACGGCTGGTAATATGAGCCTTCACAAATAAACGCAAGACTATGGATCTGAGGTCTCACTTAATTCAACTTGTAAATGTTGTTAAAAGCTACTTAATTTCCATAATTTAGCTATTAAATAAAAGAAACATAATGTTAATGCCATTACTGCATCTTTTTTAAAAAAATATGGATAAGAGCATTTTTTTCCTTGCTTGAAAGAAGTCTTACTATGCCAGAATTTTAGAAGCAGGCAAGAAGGAAGAATTCCAAATCTCAAAGTCAGTAAGAAAGCAAAAAACAAGCAAAGGGGAAACTGTCCAGGAATGTTAAGAATGAAAGGGATTATAGTGAGTCTATTGCAAACTTTCTGATCCAGAAGGTTGGCTGGGTCCTGGACATTTGTATTTGTAACAAGGGCTCCGAATCATTCTGATATGGCCAGTGGACTGTCACTTGGTACAACCCGACAACACAAGCTTTAGAAAGAGGGTTCAAAATCTACCACCTCACAGACATTACTGGAATCAGTGGGAATGCAAATGGTAGGCTTGAAAATGATAAAGACAAGTCACTGGGAACAGGGACCCCCTTGCCTTAAAAGCCCGTGTTTGGAGCCAGGGTTGCACATGACAGCCAATAACAATGGTGGTTCTAACATGAAGCACTTCCTACAGGCCAAGCCCGTGACAAGTATTTAACACTCCTTGTCTCACTGAATCCTCTCGACAACCTCATGAGGTACTTCTAGTTTCTGCATTTTATAGATGGGGAAATTGAAGTTTATGAAAATTAACCATAAACCAGGACACTCACCACTGTCACTCCTTAGGCCCTGAGGTTGCTGACCTGTCCACCTTCTTCTCTCTACCTTTCAGAGTTTCAGTGTTTGTCTTATATTTAATATCCAGAGTTTTTAGAAGCACTAGTGGGAGGAATAGAGACAAGTATGTCTACTCCATCATCCTAGAGGCAAAAGTACTTTAAAATATATATTTTTAAATCCAAGTTTCATCATATTTCACTCAAGCACAATGACTATTCTCATGCCTCTTTGGTCATATACAAAAATATTTGTATGAAGTTATAATCACAGTTCATAGCATTATGATGGAGCGGTTGAGCACTTGGGCTTTGGAGGCCAACATACTGGGGCCTGAGTGTCAATTCCACAACTTACTAACTATGGGTTCTTGGATGAAGACCACACGGGGAGCCTGGACTTCTGCCTCCACCCAGCAGTAATGAGGAACGCATTGTCCTCCTTGCTGGGATGGTGTCACAGGAGGCCTAGTGAGGAGTCGGGACTTTTACCACCACATAGGAGTAATGAAGCCGCCCACCAGTGTCAACAATGACCGTGTGAGGAGCTGGAACTCCCGCCCCCGCCCAGCAGTAATAAAGAATCCCCCCTCCATCTTCCTTGGCTGAGTGGGGCAACCTGGGCTTCTATCCCCACCTAGGAATAATGAGGTAGCATTTCTCTTTTTCACCTGCCAGAGCTGTGTCAGAAAAAGTCAGCTAAAACAGGTATAAAAAAGATCCAGAGTCTTGTAACATAATTCAAACGTGTCTAAAGTTCAATGAAGAAAAAACCCTCATCATACCAAGAACCCGGAAGATTTCAAACTGAATGAAAAACGGCAGTCCATAGATGCCAACACTGAGAGGACAGTGATGCTAGAATTATCTGACAAAGATTTCAAGTAGGCCTGATGAAATCTTCAGGATCTTGGTCTACGTAGAAAGTTTTTAAACTTGTCACCAAAAGCACAGTTCATAAGAGGAAACATTAATAAATGGGATTTCATCAAAGTTAAACATTTTTGTTCTGCAAAAGACGATGGTAAAGGATGAAAGGACAAATTACAGAGAGGGAGAAAATATTTGTAAACCACATTATCTGAGAAAGGAATAGTGTCTAGAATATAGAAAGGACTCTTGAAACTCAACCATGAAAAACAAAGAATCCAATTAGAAAACGGGTAAAAGATGTGAAGATAGGGGCGCCTGGGTAGCTCAGTCGGTTAAGCGTCCAACTTCAGCTCAGGCCATAATCTCATGATTTGTGGGTTCAAGCCCCATGTCAGGCTCTGTGCTGACAGCACAGAGCCTGGTGCCTGTTTCAGATTCTGTGTCTCCCTCTCTCTCTTCCCCTCCCTCATTCTCTCTCTCTCTCTCTCAAAAATAAATAAAACATTAAAAAAAAAGACATGAAGATATATTTCACTGAAGAAGATATACAGACGGAAAATAAACACCTGAAAATCTGTTCAACATCACTAGCCATTAGGGAAAGGCAAATTACAACCACAGTGAGAAATCACAACATACCTATCAGAATGGCTAAAATAAAAAAAAAAATAGTGATACCACCAATGGCTGGCAAAGATGGGAACAAACTGGATCTTTCACACATTGTCAGTGGGAATGTCAAGGGGCACAGCCACTCTGGAGAACGATGTGATGGTTTCTTTAAAAAATAAAACATGAAATTATCATACAACCCGGCAACTGTACTCTTGGGCATTTATCCCAGAGAAATCAAGCCTTATGTTCACACAAAAACCTGTGCATGAACGTATAAAGCAGCTACATTTTATGTAAATGCATCTTTAAGTCTCCTGAACTAATTTTTAAAAATCCAATTTATACCTTCTAGATAGAAATTCTGGAGTCACTACGTCTGCCTTTGTAGACTGAAAGAGAAAAAAATATATAGAAAACAAAACCAAGTGCTTGATTTGAAAACTCGATACTAAGCCTTCCAGGAAAAGGATTGTTGCTCTTACAATCATTGACCGGAACCTGGACACTACTGGACATAATTCAGAGTCCTGAAAAAATAAAATGTTTTAAAAGTTTAATGAATATTTATTGAGCATGTACTATATGTGAAGCATGAGATTTCTGCATTAAAATAACCTGTGTACCTAATAATTATCCACATTTCACACATGAGCAAATGGAAGTGCGGAGAGGTTGAGATTAGAGTCTACTAGAGATTCAGTTGTTATCTGATTTAATTCTTCCTGTTGGTCTGGAAGGGCCACACCTGGCAGGGTGATGGGGATTCACTCTGTATTTGGAAGCCAGATTCCTG
>NW_026059147.1:0-11546 GCF_023721935.1 Panthera uncia | reverse complement strand
ATGAACTCATTTAACCCACAGGACAACCCTATGGGGTAGGTCTTTTCGTTATTCCCATTTAGCAGATGAGAATACTGAGGCATGGAGAGATTAGCTAACTTGCCAAATTAGGTCAGGTAGCGGAGCTGAGATTTGACCCAGGCAGTGTGGCTCTAGAATCAGAGCTCTTAACTACTCAGCTATGCTGTTTTAGCTACTCAGGAAGGGTTGAAGAGAGCCTAAAAATAGTAACAGCAGCAATATTGTTTGTTATTGGTTCTCTCTAACGTCCTGGGTGCCTGCTCGTGTGTGTGTGTCTGTGTGTGTGTGCGTGCGCGTGCGCGTAAGTACATGCCTGGTGCTGGTGAATTTATTAAAAACAACATCAAAAGAATGATAATTTTGTATTGCCTGCTACATTTGAATATTAAATCCTGCCTGTGAAAATCTAAGAATCAGGAGTAGATGCTGAGGGGCAATGACTGGGCTTGAATTCCAGAACAAGACAACACGGGCTAGGCTTCTTACGTTGGCCTGGAAGAAGGAAGGGCTCCTTTGGAGTTTAGAGCAAGAGAGTGAGTAGGTGGAAGAAAGGCTATAAAATGCAGGGTGAGGCCAGTCCTGTGCTTTGCTTGTCACGGGAGCAAGGTGTTAGCTAAAAGAGCCCGAAGGAAAAGCAGGTGGCACCACGGGAAGAGGGTAAAGGAAGGAGAGTGAGGTTCAGCAGCTGTGAGTGAGTGGGCCCTGGGCCCTTCGGAGGGTGTGTAAGGTAGTACGACACTGTCAAGGACCAGGAGGGCACCAGAAGAGGTAAGAGCCGGGGGCCTGGGCTGCTCCGCAGAGGGGAAGTGTGTGGACTTAACCAGAAGAGGAGAGAAAAGAGGAAATTCAGCAGAACATCTTTTCCATCACCATTTTTGGCATTATACATACACATACCCTTTTAAAGATATTTTTAATTTTTTCATGTTTATTTATTTTGAGAGAGAGAAAAAGAGGGAGACAGAAAAAGAGAGAGAGAGAGAGAGAGCACAAGCAGGGGAGTAGCAGAGAGAAAGAATCCCAAGCAGGCTCCACGCTGTCAGTGCAGAGCCCAATGTGGGGCTCACTCCCATGAACCGTGAGATCATGCCCTGAGCTGAAATCAAGGGCCGGGCACTCAACCGGCAGGCCCCTCTTTTAAAGATACTTTTAAATCATTTCCAATATTATGGAATTAGACTTCTTACTTCTAAAGACCAGGCTTAGGCAAGGGAGATATCCAAAGATGATAAGTTTTATTTTGGATGAAGCGGAATACACACTCCCCCCCCCCCCCACGTGCAATTCTATTTCTGTCATTATCCTTAAGACTTTGGCTCCAGAAGATTCACTGGCTTCACGTTCTTTTTACAGGAATTTGGTAAAATCCCCTCTTTGAGCCTAATAGTGAAATGCTGTTTGAAACCCTCTCTACCTTTATTTGCATATGAAATCCTGGTCCAAAAGGCTGGAACAAAATTTGGTAGTAAGTGTTCGTCGCATAACTAGTTAGCAGGAATAACATTCAACAATATGCCATGTAAACTTCCCAGCAAACCAAATGTGTCTTCTGAGCCAGAGGGATTAAAGGATTCTACTTGGGATCTGAATAAAGATCATTCTTGCTACTGAACTGTGTCGCCATCATTGACCCTTATGTTAATGTGTTCTTTTCCTTCACACCTGCTCTGTCACCTTCTCTTATGGATATTTCAACAAGATTTACCCATTTCACAACACATGAAGCTATCTTAGAAACTTACCCTGTAGCTCACAGCATAACAATACTCTAAAGAATTCACACACTTGTGAATAAGGCAGGAATAAGTCTGGAGGGCCATCGTCTAGGAGGAGGGGTTGAGTGATGGTGGAAGGGAGAGGAACCATTTGGGAATTTTTCATGCCATCCATTTCTCTTGGATGATTCTGAACTGCCTTTCTGCAGTCACTTCTAGATGGGGATAGTACATGGGACCCAGTGAAAATATGTCCTAAACCAGGTAGTACTCAAAAGGCGAGCTGTTTCAGGATTTGAGATGCCTATATTTTAATCCTTAGACACTGCACTTGCAAGCTGCTTCTGCTTCTAGAACATTTGTCTCTTCCAAGAGCTGGATTTAGTATCAAAAAGTGAACTGTTTCATAGAATGCGACTCTTACAAGCAAAATTGGGATACGTTCTTATGAAAAATCTAAGCATTGGCTCACTTAGAGCTGAAATTGCTGGATCATAGGGTGTGCACATCTAACAGTTTTGTGGTTTCTGCTGGGTTTCTGTCCAACAATGGTTGCACCAGCTACATACATTTTCGACTCCCCTGTGTGATGCATCCCCATGCAGCTTCACCACCCTTAGGACAAATTCATTTCCCCTTCTGAAAAGCAAAGACAAGCGCAACATCCGGGTCACTAAAATTCAGTATCCAAAAGATCTTGGCTAACAGATTTAAAATGAATTTGATGGAATCCGATACGGATGCTCGGCCCTGTGCTCCTCCCCGAGATGCAGGCCCCACGCATACTCTTCAGTCTGGTGTTATCCTAGAATTAACTGTACACTTCTTTCATGAGATGACATTCCAGCTGCAAAAAGACAGCAAGGTCAGCGAGGCCTGGAAGGGAAAGTGAGTGTGGCTCATAAAACTGAGAGGCACTTAAGATTTAACAAGATTAACAAGTGCTGTCGAAAGGACCTATTGGCCTGCGTCACGGTGGGGGGGGGGGGGAGGTTGCCAGCTCAATTCTCTTGGCTTTGCTGTCACACGAGTGGAAAGCTCCTGAAAGCCTTCGTGAAACAGCAGTAAAGCTCTTGGGAAAATGTCTGTGTTTTTAATGGTATTTCTCTTGGACTTTTACGGAAGGAATGAGTCGTTCTTTTTCACTGTCCCAGTTATCTGCTGTTAACACTCTGTTGTCTGCCTTGCTGGGATGGTTATGTCTGAAGTTTGCTCAGGTTCTGACACTCAAGTCATTTAATACACAGTCAACTCACACTGGACTCTTTGGGAACAATTTCTAAAAAAAAAAAAAAAGCCTACAGTGGATTCAGCAACAGCAAGCTGTAGAAGACAATCCATCCCTTTTTCAGTCTGTGTGTAAGTACATGGATTAGTGGAATTCACTAAAAAACTTGTCACTCAGATAAATGCCTACCAACCTTTTTTGTCACTGGGCAAAAGCAGTTTTTAGCTTTGATGACAATTGCAATTTTTCAGGACACATCATGGTTTCTGTTTTCTATTTTGAATGCCTTTTAGGCGCTTGAATTTCAGGTTGTGTCCACACAGAATCTACAGTGCTCTCTGCCTGACGGTGCGGGCAGCCTGGTGCCTCCACTGAGTCAGACACTTCTGGCTGATTACTTAATTTCCAATCACCTCTTCTTCTTTGCAAGCAGAACCCATTTGGAGGTGACGGGCTCTTTGTCAGCTAAAAAGCTCAATTTCCCAGACTTCCTTGCTGTTTATGGTAGTCGTGTAATATAGTTCTGGCCAATGGGATTTAAATAAAAGCCTGATTGATGGGGCTTTCATAAATGCCCCTGTTTCCCCCGTAAAGAGCTGGCCTGTGTCTTTTGTTCTTTCTTCTTTATCCTTCTTTCTTACTGGAACACGGACGTAACGAAGGTAGGAGCTACGTGCTAATGATGGCAGAGCAGGAAGGTAGGAGAAATCAGTCCTTGATGGTGTCAAAACCTTTGGATGGCTAACCTTGGAGTGCTGCCTCCACAATTCTTATCCTAGGGAAATAAGCCATTTGTCTCAGCCACCGCAGTCAGGTTTCTGTTTCATGCATCTGAAGCACTGATACATGTTGCCTCATTTCCTTAGAGCAGGGTACTTACCTAAGGAGACCTGGCACTGAACAAGAGTGGCTCGAAGGGTCCCAGGACGTCCGTACATTTAGGGTTTAAGAAAGATCCGTTTTCAAACATCCTGAGGATTTGATCTGACAAAGAAAAAGAAAGAAAACTCTGAAATTCCGCTCCTAATGCTTGAGTTGTTTTCAGGGGTCGCTGTGACCCAAAAGGCAAGGAGATATTTGTCTGATGGTCTCAACTTTGCAGAGATTTAGTGGAAGAAGATAACTTCATGGAACCTGTCTGTGCAGCCCTGGGCATGCTTTCGTCTTAGGTTCTCCCTCCCAATAATGCAACAAGCTTCTCTAGTAAAGAAGAACAGTAAGAACAAAAGTTGGTTTCATATCCCGCAGCACCAAATTATCAAAACTTCCTTGGTGGGGGTGCCTGGGTGGCTCAGTTGGTTAAGAGGCCGACTCTTGATTTCGGCTTGGGTCATGATCTCACGGTCGTGAGTTCAAGCCCCGCATTGGGCTCTGTGCTGTCTGCTTCAGATCCTCTCTCTCTCTACCCCTCCCCCCCCCACACTCTCTCTCTCTCTCTCTCTCTCTCTCTGTCTCTCTCCCCTCTCTCGAAAAATAAATAAATACGGGCGCCTGGGTGGCTCAGTTGGTTAAGCGTCTGACTTCAGCTCAGGTCATGATCTTGTAGTCCATGAGTTCAAGTCCTGCTTCAGGCTCTGTGTTGACAGCCCACAGCCTGGAAATTGCTTTGGATTCTGTGTCTCCCTCCCCAACTTGTCCTCTGTCTCTCTGTCTCTCAGAAATAAATAAATGTTAAAAAAAATTTTAAATAAATAAATAAATAAATAAAAAACGTTAAAAAAAAAAACCTTCCTTGGTGTGCGTGCATCTGTGAATGTGCACGTGATCACGTGAGCATGTGCATCATTGATACCATTCTTTAGCATCGATGAGGAACCTAGACTTCTTTTTCCTTCAGCTGAAGATCTAGTTTATGTTGTGTAAACGTACACTTTAGTTTGGTAAATCGAAATGAGCCTGTGGATTGACAGGACAAGAATCAGAGTGGTTGACTCCTGTTTGACTCTCAGAATAAAGCTCTTTCCACCTCAAGAGAGAGAACAAGACGTGTTGGTGGAGTGGTGACTCGTTTGGTCTGAGTGGGTATTTCAGGCCGGTGTGTGACAAGGCTGGAAAGGCAGACCCGAGATCTGACTATGGGCTGCCTTGGGGTCAGGTTCTGGAGTTTGGAATCATGTAGGCTGGCCTTTCCCAGAGGCTTCCTTAGAACTCTAGAAAAATGAGATGTTTCATCAAAGGAGGATTCCACGGTCAGATAAATTTGGAAACTACACGTTACATCACTCTCTCTTGAAAATTCACACTCTATAGCTGCATATTAAATGCTGAGAAGCTTTGCATTTAAGGAGCTGGTTAAAATCAATCCTGGGTTCCTCTCTCCCCTCCTCCCCTCATAAATACTTGTTAGCAGGTGTCCACACTGGAAGGTGCTGCAGGGGCAGTGGGGGAGCCAATGGAAGTCTTTGAAAAGAGTAATGTAAGTAGCTGCTTTAGAAAGATTTCTGAAAGCAATGTACAGCCTGGATTAAAATTTGGAGAAGAGGGTGCTTGAAGAAAACACGAGAGGCAAGGAATCATTAGGTCAGGGGCTCCTCAACTTGGAATTATTTGGGGATTTAAAGAATTCTCAGACTCCATTGCACTTCTAGAGGTTCTGATCAGTAGGTGTGGGTTTTGGCATGGGTGTGTGCATGTGTGTGTGTGAGCGTGAGCGTGTGTGATTCGGAAGCAAAAACTAGTATTGGAATTTATGAGTCCATATTAATTGTGAGGATTATGATAGTCCAGTTGAAAGTTAATGAGACTAGTATGTGGATAGAGGAAGGTGCAAAGGGCACAACAAACAAAGTAAGGCAAGAATCTACATGTTTTGGCAAGTGATTGAATGTGCGAATGGTATACAACAGGATGGAAGTCGAAGATTTTCAGCCTGGATTATTTTTTTTTTTTAATTTTTTTTTAACATTTATTTATTTTTGAGACAGAGACAGAGCATGAACAGGGGAGGGGCAGAGAGAGAGGGAGACACAGAATCGGAAGCAGGCTCCAGGCTCTGAGCCATCAGCCCAGAGCCCGACGCGGGGCTCGAACTCACGGACCGCGAGATCATGACCTGAGCTGAAGTCGGACGCTTAACCGACTGAGCCACCCAGGCGCCCCATCAGCCTGGATTATTGAGAAAGGTGATGCTATCACTAACGGCAGATAAAGGTTAGGGGGCCAGGTGGTATTCTGAGAAAAGAGGATGCTTGGACATGTTTAGGTCGAGATGCCTGACACATATGAAGGTCTACCAGGCAGCTGGAAATGCAGGTTTCACATACAAGGGAATGAAGGGGTCTAGATCCGCAGACAGATCATAGTTACAACTCTGGGGACAGCTCAGTGTTCCAAGGGATGAAGTGTAAAAAGGGGGAAAGTCAAGAATAGAGCCATGGGAATGCCTACATTCCAGGCTTCTGCTCTCAGGATTCAGTAGGGATGGCTGGAGGAGCTGAACCAGGAACTGCATTAGAGATGTCAGAGAGGGGAAGCCTCTAGAAGGGTGCCTTGGTTCAGGGTCCTCTCCGTCCAGCCAGATCTTCTAGCAGACAGTGGTAGGCTATGGTGGTGGCTCCCAGCTCTATTTCTTATTTGCATCGTGTTCTCGAGCAAGCTTACATAACCTCTCAGCCCCCTGCTTCCTTGTGTGTAAAATGGAGACTATATTACTTTCATGTTTTGTGTAAGTGCCTACTGTAGTACCACGTGGTATGGCATAAATGGTATATGATGCAGTGTATTACTGTATACATACTCTATTATATATTATTATTTTAGTGAAATATCCTTTGATGCCATTAAAAAATTAGTTGTATAGTCAAAGTAAGTGAAAAAGAGCAATAGCCAAACATAATTCTATATCATCTTAAAAATAAATTCTTTTTAGGGGCACCCGGGTGGCTCAGTCAGTTACGCGTCTGACTTCGGCTCAGGTCATGATCTCGCGGTCCGTGAGTTCGAGCCCCGCGTCGGGCTCTGTGCTGACAGCTCAGAGCCTGGAGCCTGCTTCAGATTCTGTGTCTCCTCTGTCTGTGCCTCTCCCCTGCTCATGCTCAGTCTCTCTCTGTCTCAAAAATAAATAAACGTTAAAAAAAATTAAAAAAAAATAAATCCTTTTTATTTTAATCGTTGTATTTTAGTCTTCGACGGCATGCATAGGTAATTTTTACATAGCTACAATTTTGAACCATACTTTTGAACTTAGCATTATACCCTGGGATTTCCTCTCATGGTTACTTAATTTTTTTAATTATCATTTTATTTACTCAATAATCTTCCAATCAGTAGAATTTATTTCTAATGTTTTTTTTTTTTAATTTAAGCATTGATCTAATTAACCTAAGCATTAATATAGCCCTCTCATTTTCATCAATTATTTCCTTTTGGATGAACTATCAGAAAAATTACTGCATCAAAGGGTTTGAACATTTTTTTCGAAATATATTGCTGAACGGCATTCCAAGAGTTGTATTAATTAACACGGTTTCCAAAAGTTATACCTGTTAACAAAGGCTCACCATATCCTTGCCAGAACCGGTAATATCATTATTTTTTATGTTTTTGCCAGCATAATGGGAACTGACCGGCAGAAAACAAAGTTCACTGTTGCTTAATTTGTGTTTTGATAATAGTTGAGGCTAAATATTGGATATTTCCCCTTATGCTTATTTTACTAATTTTATCTCCTGCGGCTGAGGAGTCCAGTTGATGCCAGTACAAAGGTAAACTTGTTGGTGACACATTTACTCACTTGTAAAAATGAAAGTCTTATGGAAGTCGCCCTTGGAGTTTTGAAAGAAAAGAAAGAATTGGGTAGGACATTTCTGTCAGTCAAGGTCTTAGCCTTGAATGCGGTGAGGAGTGTTTAATAAAGAGGATATTTACGAAGGTGTGGTAATGTTAAGGGAAGCTAACAAGGGTAGTCCAGTGCCCAGGGCTAGCAATAGTGATACCATTTCTAAGCCCAAAGTGGTGAAGGGAGGGCCCAGGTAATGGATCCCAGAGAGACAGTTGTAGGAAAGGGCTGCCTGATAGAAGCTGGACTTTAGAGAGACACAGTCAATCCCTGGTGACCCAGCAGGGAGGGTACAGGTAATGAATATCCTGACCCAGATGATTTCTACTTACCCTCTGATCTCCTGGCATGCCTCTCATTGACCCAGCCCAAATGCCAGAGGGTAGTTAATGCAATCCATAAAGGTCAGTCTCCTGAAGCCCTAAGCAGGATGGAAAAGAGAGTTGAGTGGGTTTAGAAGGACAAATGGAAAATATTCAGCACAGATATTCTGGCATTAAGATATTTTAGGGGCGCCTGGATGGCTTAGTCAGTTATGCATCCAACTTCGGCTCAGGTCATGTTTGTGGGTTCAAGCCCTGCATTGGGCTCTGTGCTGACAGCTCAGAGCCTGGAGCCCCCTTTGGATTCTGTGTCTCCCTCTTGCTCTGCCCCTCCCCCACTCATGCTGTCTATCTCTTATAAATAAATAAACTTAAAAAAAATTAAAACAAGATATTTTAGAACGGCTGGTAATATGAGCCTTCACAAATAAACGCAAGACTATGGATCTGAGGTCTCACTTAATTCAACTTGTAAATGTTGTTAAAAGCTACTTAATTTCCATAATTTAGCTATTAAATAAAAGAAACATAATGTTAATGCCATTACTGCATCTTTTTTAAAAAAATATGGATAAGAGCATTTTTTTCCTTGCTTGAAAGAAGTCTTACTATGCCAGAATTTTAGAAGCAGGCAAGAAGGAAGAATTCCAAATCTCAAAGTCAGTAAGAAAGCAAAAAACAAGCAAAGGGGAAACTGTCCAGGAATGTTAAGAATGAAAGGGATTATAGTGAGTCTATTGCAAACTTTCTGATCCAGAAGGTTGGCTGGGTCCTGGACATTTGTATTTGTAACAAGGGCTCCGAATCATTCTGATATGGCCAGTGGACTGTCACTTGGTACAACCCGACAACACAAGCTTTAGAAAGAGGGTTCAAAATCTACCACCTCACAGACATTACTGGAATCAGTGGGAATGCAAATGGTAGGCTTGAAAATGATAAAGACAAGTCACTGGGAACAGGGACCCCCTTGCCTTAAAAGCCCGTGTTTGGAGCCAGGGTTGCACATGACAGCCAATAACAATGGTGGTTCTAACATGAAGCACTTCCTACAGGCCAAGCCCGTGACAAGTATTTAACACTCCTTGTCTCACTGAATCCTCTCGACAACCTCATGAGGTACTTCTAGTTTCTGCATTTTATAGATGGGGAAATTGAAGTTTATGAAAATTAACCATAAACCAGGACACTCACCACTGTCACTCCTTAGGCCCTGAGGTTGCTGACCTGTCCACCTTCTTCTCTCTACCTTTCAGAGTTTCAGTGTTTGTCTTATATTTAATATCCAGAGTTTTTAGAAGCACTAGTGGGAGGAATAGAGACAAGTATGTCTACTCCATCATCCTAGAGGCAAAAGTACTTTAAAATATATATTTTTAAATCCAAGTTTCATCATATTTCACTCAAGCACAATGACTATTCTCATGCCTCTTTGGTCATATACAAAAATATTTGTATGAAGTTATAATCACAGTTCATAGCATTATGATGGAGCGGTTGAGCACTTGGGCTTTGGAGGCCAACATACTGGGGCCTGAGTGTCAATTCCACAACTTACTAACTATGGGTTCTTGGATGAAGACCACACGGGGAGCCTGGACTTCTGCCTCCACCCAGCAGTAATGAGGAACGCATTGTCCTCCTTGCTGGGATGGTGTCACAGGAGGCCTAGTGAGGAGTCGGGACTTTTACCACCACATAGGAGTAATGAAGCCGCCCACCAGTGTCAACAATGACCGTGTGAGGAGCTGGAACTCCCGCCCCCGCCCAGCAGTAATAAAGAATCCCCCCTCCATCTTCCTTGGCTGAGTGGGGCAACCTGGGCTTCTATCCCCACCTAGGAATAATGAGGTAGCATTTCTCTTTTTCACCTGCCAGAGCTGTGTCAGAAAAAGTCAGCTAAAACAGGTATAAAAAAGATCCAGAGTCTTGTAACATAATTCAAACGTGTCTAAAGTTCAATGAAGAAAAAACCCTCATCATACCAAGAACCCGGAAGATTTCAAACTGAATGAAAAACGGCAGTCCATAGATGCCAACACTGAGAGGACAGTGATGCTAGAATTATCTGACAAAGATTTCAAGTAGGCCTGATGAAATCTTCAGGATCTTGGTCTACGTAGAAAGTTTTTAAACTTGTCACCAAAAGCACAGTTCATAAGAGGAAACATTAATAAATGGGATTTCATCAAAGTTAAACATTTTTGTTCTGCAAAAGACGATGGTAAAGGATGAAAGGACAAATTACAGAGAGGGAGAAAATATTTGTAAACCACATTATCTGAGAAAGGAATAGTGTCTAGAATATAGAAAGGACTCTTGAAACTCAACCATGAAAAACAAAGAATCCAATTAGAAAACGGGTAAAAGATGTGAAGATAGGGGCGCCTGGGTAGCTCAGTCGGTTAAGCGTCCAACTTCAGCTCAGGCCATAATCTCATGATTTGTGGGTTCAAGCCCCATGTCAGGCTCTGTGCTGACAGCACAGAGCCTGGTGCCTGTTTCAGATTCTGTGTCTCCCTCTCTCTCTTCCCCTCCCTCATTCTCTCTCTCTCTCTCTCAAAAATAAATAAAACATTAAAAAAAAAGACATGAAGATATATTTCACTGAAGAAGATATACAGACGGAAAATAAACACCTGAAAATCTGTTCAACATCACTAGCCATTAGGGAAAGGCAAATTACAACCACAGTGAGAAATCACAACATACCTATCAGAATGGCTAAAATAAAAAAAAAAAATAGTGATACCACCAATGGCTGGCAAAGATGGGAACAAACTGGATCTTTCACACATTGTCAGTGGGAATGTCAAGGGGCACAGCCACTCTGGAGAACGATGTGATGGTTTCTTTAAAAAATAAAACATGAAATTATCATACAACCCGGCAACTGTACTCTTGGGCATTTATCCCAGAGAAATCAAGCCTTATGTTCACACAAAAACCTGTGCATGAACGTATAAAGCAGCTACATTTTATGTAAATGCATCTTTAAGTCTCCTGAACTAATTTTTAAAAATCCAATTTATACCTTCTAGATAGAAATTCTGGAGTCACTACGTCTGCCTTTGTAGACTGAAAGAGAAAAAAATATATAGAAAACAAAACCAAGTGCTTGATTTGAAAACTCGATACTAAGCCTTCCAGGAAAAGGATTGTTGCTCTTACAATCATTGACCGGAACCTGGACACTACTGGACATAATTCAGAGTCCTGAAAAAATAAAATGTTTTAAAAGTTTAATGAATATTTATTGAGCATGTACTATATGTGAAGCATGAGATTTCTGCATTAAAATAACCTGTGTACCTAATAATTATCCACATTTCACACATGAGCAAATGGAAGTGCGGAGAGGTTGAGATTAGAGTCTACTAGAGATTCAGTTGTTATCTGATTTAATTCTTCCTGTTGGTCTGGAAGGGCCACACCTGGCAGGGTGATGGGGATTCACTCTGTATTTGGAAGCCAGATTCCTG
>NW_026059146.1:0-11561 GCF_023721935.1 Panthera uncia | reverse complement strand
CCTGAGATCCAGGCAGGGCAGGGCCGCTGAGATCCAGGAGGAGCAGGACCACTGAGATACAGGAGGGTCAGGACCGCTGAGATCCAGGCAGGGCAGGATAACTGAGATCCAGGCAGGGCAGGACCACTGAGATCCAAGCAGGGCAGGGTCACTGAAATCCAGGAGGAGCAGGACCCCTGAGATCCAGGCAGGGCAGGGCCACTGAGATCCAGGAGGGGCAGGGCCGCTGAGACCCAGGGGAGGCAGGGCTGTGCTCCCTCCAGAGGTTCCAGGGCAGGGTCCTTCCTGCCTCCTCCAGCTTCTGGGTCTCCAGGTGTCCCTGGGCTTGTGGCCGCCTCCGTCCCGTCTCTGCCTCTGTCTTCTCGTGGCTTCTCCTCTGTCTGTCTCCTGTGCTGTGTCTTGTGATCCCGGAGGACGTCACGTCAAGACCCTTGATCGCATCTGCAGAGAGTTTGGCACATAAAGTCTCGTGTGCAGGTCACAAGGATCAGGATGTGGGCATCTGGGGCCTTATTCGGCCTGCCCCACCCGCTTGTGGTCCTGGCGTCTCAGCTGTGTCTCTGAGGTTTCCCGGGAAAACTCCGATCCGTCAGCCGTAAGCCCTGAGGTGAGGAAGCTGCTCCCGTGAAGGGGTCCTTGTCCGTCGGGGCTGATGTGAGGGAACAGCACAGGCTGGGGGGGGGGGGAGGTTACAAACAGCGCACAGTTACTTCTCATGGTTCTGGAGGTGAAATCCATCCAAGTCAAGGCACCTGCAGATTCGGGGTCTGGACACCCCTGCTTCTCGCCTCCCATCCGGCTGTCATCTCGGGGTGGGAGGGGCCGGGGCTTTCTGCAGCCTACTCTAGAAGGACACGAATCCCCCACGGGGGTCCACCATCATGACCCGGTGACCCCCCCAAGGCCCCCCCCACCCCCTCAGTGCATAACGCCTCGTCCTTCGTGATCCTTCCCCATAAACCGGGATCACAAGCACTCCCTCTGCCGGGCTGAGGACCCCAGACCAGCCCCAGGGTGTTTCTCCCGCAGAAACACTTCCCACCCCGTCTCGGGGGAGACATTGCAGCAGAGACATCACAAACGGCCCTGCTCTTAACGTCAGACGACGTCACGGCCGCACAATCGGATAGAACCGTGCCCCCCAATCTGCTGTGTGCACGAAAGTCCGTACGGGTCCACCCCAGCTACACATCCTGATTTGTCCTCTGGTGCCCGTAAAACTTGTGTTATGAGCCTCCCCCGCACCAATAAATGTGTGCAGCTTCCCGCGTCCATGAGGTATTGGAAACACGCTGTAAAGTGTGTTTAAGGGAGCGGTGTGTGGGGCTGTGGACGCCCCCCCCCCCCCCAGCTCCCGGACCGCGAGCTGGTTGCACAGAGACGCGGGCTGTGGGCGCAGGTTGCTGGGGGGTCTCCGTGCTGACGACGGGAGGGGGTGGCCGGAGGTCTCGTGCTGTGAGCAGGCTCACGGACGCATCAGCTTGGGTCCTGAAGCCCCTTAGCAGGCGGTCCATTGGACAGAAGCAGGAACACCACGCGGGGGGAGGAGAACCATCGTCACCTTGCGGGAGACGTAGCAGGTGCACAGAGGCCACTCAGGATGGGTGTTCTCGGTCCCGAGTCGGCCGGGGGCCAGGGGAGGCCCGCGGGGCTCTCTCTGCTTCACGACCTTGAGGGTTCAGGCAAAGTGGGTCCTTCCAAGTCCAGATTTAGCTTTTGTCCGTCACCGTCATGAGCACGGATGAGGAGTCTCCTGTCTGATCTATGGGTTTAGCGGTAAAGTGAATTCTCCCCTGAAATTCGACGGTCCACTTCCGGAAGGGGACCGATAACAGGTGCGAAAATAGAGTTTTCGGCAAACAGGGCGGAGTCGAGCCAGGCTCTGTGCAAGTCCAGCCGACCCGTCCACGGGCACGGGACTGGAGGCACAGCGTCCCGAATCCCTGCTCCTCGAGACCAGCGACCCCTGTGCCTTCCTCTCTCTCTGCCCCGGGGTTGGAGGTGCGGAGCGTGAAGTCCTTAACTTCAGGTCTCCAGTACTGAGTGTATCTCTTTAATCACTTATGGCGGGGGGAGGGGGGGAAGCACTGTCCCCCCCAGGTTAGCCCTGAGCACATCACTGATGACGTAACTCCTTTCTTAAGTTTTTTTTAAATGTTTTTTTTTTTTTTAATTTTTGGGAGCGAGAGACAGAATGCAAGCAGGGGAGGGGTAGAGAGATAGGGAGACACACAACCCAAAGCAGGCTCCAGGCTCCGAGCTGTCACCACAGAGCCCGACATGGGGCTCCAACCCACGAACTGTGACATCATGACCTGAGCCGAAGTCAGGCACTTAACCGACTGAGCCACCCAGATGCCCCGACAGGGGATTTCTATTGTACTTTTCTTTTTGAACTGCAAGTAGATAGTTATAATAAAAAAATTGCTTTCCCTGGAGAGTTCACTTTCTCAGCGGTCGGTCGTAATTGGTTGGGGGGTTTCCCCGTTTCTGAAATGAACCTACCCATCATTCCCGCCCCCTCGCGTGTCTAGACGCATCAGAACCATTGTGGGTCACGTGCATGCTTCTCTGTGGTCATGTGTGTGCTGACCTGTGTGGAAGGCTTTCTGACATTGTGCGACGTTTCTGGTCTGGCTTACTTTATTTTATCTTGAGTTAATTACAAGCAAGAATAAAAGTCTACCCGGTGCTTCTTGTCTCGCTCTGAATGGTTCAGCAAGTTTAGGGACGGGCTTTCACAAAGCATTTAATTAAGAGGAATTAAATCTCCCTCATCGCATTAAAAAAAAAAATCCAAGTGTTACAAAAACATCCTGCCTACTTTGTTCATCGAGCCTCGGCCCCCTTTCCGGAACCCCATTAGAACAGAGCCCGAAGCCTGTGGACGTTAACCTTGACCTCGGGGGATGTAGGTCTTTGGAGACCACATACGGATGAAAGGAGCCACCAATTTTCTCTAATTATGTTGTGACTCGGCATCCGAACACCCTAGGTAGCTCTGATTCACGGAGATCTGAGAACAGATACCTCGGTTCTGAGTTATCCAAGCATCCGGCTGGAACTAATTATCGGGATGCGTTGAAGGGAGCACTGTACCCCGCCTTTACTTGTGGCCGCTTAGGCAGCGTTCGCCGTGCATGCCCTGCTCATGCATTGTGGGAAAACACACATCGCGTAACATTTTCTGAGTTAATGGCTTTTACGGGCACAGCTTAGGCGCATGAAGGACATTGACACTGCTTTGCAAGCTTCCCGCCTTCGTGTCCAGAACTGTCCCCCTCCCCAGGCTGAAGCTGTGTCCCCATGAGACGCTGGCTCCCGTCCCAGCCCCTGGCTCCACTGTCTGTTCTCTGTGTCCACCGCTTGCTCTATGGACCCCGTATACGTGGAATCACACAGGATCTGTCCTTCTGTCTCTTGTTATGTCACCGAACATCACGTCCCCAAGGTCTACCCACATTATAGCAGGTGCAGAAGTCCTTCCTTTTCAAGGCTGCGTAATATTCTGCGGTGTGCACAGACCACAAATTCTTTATGCCTCCGTCCCTCTGTCAACACTGGGGCTGTTTTTGCCTCTTAGTAGAGACTGAACGTCCTGTCTACGAACACGGGTGTGCAAGTGTCTCTTCCAGTCCCCGCTTTCGACGATTTGGGGGGCGATTCCGGACAAGAAAGGGTGGATTATGGCTTAAGCCAATGTGTGATTTTTTCCTCCTGGTGTGTTTTCCACGCAGGCGACCCACATCACGTGCCACCGACCACGTCTGCACATCCTCGGCCACGCTTCCTCTCTGGTTTCTGAGCTCGCCGTCTTCGTGGGACAGGAATGCTATCTCATTGCCTCCTGACGTCCACACTTGCTTGTGTAACGAGCTCGCCGTTAACTCTGTCCTCAGACACGGCTGCACGTCGTGTGCTCCCAGGTCTAGGTCTTGAACACACGGTCCTGTGAACGTGCGTGTATGTTCTTCCTCATAATCCAGGTTTTGGGGAGAAACTGGCGGGGGAGGGGTGGCCAGAAGTCATTGCAAACGGTGGGAGGCACACGAATCCTGCTTCCCGGCAGGTGGAAATGAGTATGAGCCCATGAATGTCCCAAGAGCCCGGGTGCCTACATCCCGGCGGAGCCCCGCATCATCGATCCAGGATTGGGCTGTCCGCTGAATACTGAGCTCTTGGCACAGACAAGACGCCCCCACCCCCACCCCACGGAGTGAGTTCGGGGAAGCTGGAATAAACCCTTCTTTCCGGGTACCTTCGTCCACCCCAGAGTGGACCCGGTGGCTGCTTTGGGGAAGAAACGGATCAATACCACCACCGCTGAGTTCAAATGCACTTCCTTTCACATCTGAGCGTCTCACGGCCAGTCAGGGAGGCCGGCAGAGGAGGAGACACAGGAAGGGCCTCGAACGCCCAACCAGCAGACGGCTGAGGGCTCCCCGTGGCCACCACAGCTCCGGGGCCCTCCAGGAACACCACGCGGCCCGGACACACAGCTGGCCCGCCCTAGAGGCAGCCCGGCAAACATGATAAATCCTGCTAATGGCCGCGTTCCGGACAGCCAGAGTCCGTGGCCTGGGAGGTTCAGGCCGACGGGGAGATCTCGGTTTTGGGCACATATCGCCGAGGACCCAGGGCGCAGCCGGCCTCCCACATCACAGGGCCGTGCTAAGGAAAACAGTCTGCTTCCCGTGGGTCAGGGCAACCTCGGCCGGCGTCCGCCCACATCCGCACAGGCCACCGCCACACCCAGGACGCTTCAGGCTTCCCGAAACGTGTGTCTGCAGCTGCCAGGTGGGGGCCCTGTGGGTGCCGACAAAGCGCAAGGCAGGGCCCCTTACCCGTGAGTCAGAGGTGTGGACATCGGGCGGCCAGAGAGGCGGCTGGCCTGGGGTCCCACAGGGGGCCTCGGCACCTGCTGTGTGTGAGGCATAACAAGTGGGTCATTGTGTGTGGGGGGCTGCCTCACGCCGGTCCATCTGGGTGACCCAGGACGAGACGCCAGGTCCCAGCAGAGGGGGCCGGGCTTTCTTCCCGCAGGGGCTCTCAAGGGGTCCACGTCTGCTCACGGGCGCCCCCAAAATGGGGTCCCGCGTGGTGCGGGAGGTCTCGCTACTGTCCCCACAAAGATGGAAAGAGGCTCTTGGGTTTCAAAAATTATGAGGCGCTCCTCTCTGATCGCAGAAACAATCTGGGGAGGGTCCTTGTAGAAAATTCTGGAAATCAATCAAGGGGGAAAACGAAAAACAAAAAACAAGGCAATCTTGAAACACGGAAGGGCGAAACTCACCCCAGCACCAAGAGGGGGTCTCGGATACGGAATCTGCTGTTTCCTCCCACAAAGTCGATCCCCCCCCCACCCCCCACATATACACAGGTGAGCAAATAGTTTTACATCCGGAGTTTTCCCCACTCAACCCGTATGGTGCACACTCTCCTTGCTGCTGAAAATCTCTGCAGATGGCTTGCGAAGTAAAGTTTTCACTGTGTTGCTCCTTGCGGGTTGATCTAACGGCTTCCTGGACGAGCGGCATTTCTCTGGTTTCCAGATTAAACACGGTAAATTACTCAGAAGGAGGGTGCACACGCATGGGTCCCTGGGCACAGCTCTGATTTACGACTTTGGGAGCGATTCCTGGAAGCATGGGCCTGGACGAAGTTTGCAAGCCTTTGGTCACCAGCACCAAATTGGTTTCCCAGAAGGCTGCACTGCCTGATTCTCTGCACAGCCGTCCCCCCAGCGGCCTTATCAGTTCCCCGAATGCCAGCCAACGTGGAAATTGGGTCTGTATGAGATTCTGGGGCGGCTGCAACAAAGGACCACAGACGGGGAGGCTTAACGTGCAGATTCACCCTCTCTAGCTGCAGACCACAGTGAGATCCAGGAGAGAGGCAGGGCTGCTGAGATCCAGGGGCAGGACCCCTGAGATCCAGGCAGGGCAGGGCCTCTGAGATCCAGGCAGGGCAGGACCCCTGAGATCCAGGCGGGGTAGGGCCGCTGAGATCCACGAGGAGCAGGACCCCTGAGACCCAGGCAGGGCAGGGTCTCTGAGATCCAGGCAGGGCAGGACCCCTGAGATCCAGGCAGGGCAGGGCCACTGAGATCCAGGCAGGGGAGGGCCACTGAGATCCAGGCAGGGCAGGACCGCTGAGATCCAGGCAGGGCAGGACCGCTGAGATCCAGGCAGGGCAGGGCCACTGAGATCCAGGCAGGGCAGGGCTGCTGAGATCCAGGCAGGGAGGATTACTGAGATCCCATGGGGCAGGATCAGTGAGATCCGGGGAGTGGGGAGGGGGGACAGGACCACTGAGATGGAGACGGGGCAGGGCCGCTGAGATCCAGGCAGGTTGGGCTGCTCAGTTCCAGGCGGGACAGGGCCCCGCTCCCTCCAGAGGCTCCAGGGGAGGGTCCTTCCTGCCTCTTCCAGCTTCTGGGGCTCCAGGCGTCCCTGGGCTCGTGGCCACGTCCCTCCCGTCTCTGCCTCCTTCTTCACGTGGCTTCTCCTCTGTGTCCGTGTCTCCTGTTCTGTCTCACAAGGACACCTGTCATTGGACTCAGGGCCACCCTTGGTGAGGATGATCGCATCTGAACTTGACTACATCTACAAAGACCCCGTTGGCAAATCAGGTTCCATTCACAGGACTTCAAGGTATGTTACTGGGGGACACGCTTGAGCCCACATTACGGTTCGGTTTTTGCTTTATTTTGCATTTTTTGTGATCCCCAGTGAGGTTACAATGTCCCTTTATAGCGAAACATCCGCGTGTGTCTTCTCCTGGCCCGTGTTGCCACTTTACGGGTTGATTACCGAGAGTTTTGGAGCGAAAGGTTCCCAGTTTATCATTCACCTTGTGATGTCCTGATGTCCGTGGGTCAGATTTACCGAAGTGTAAGTTCCTGCCCTTGGAGGTTGGAAGGCCTCCCCCGACCCTGGAAACGTGCAAACACCCTCGTTGGCCCCTCGCTGGCCTTTGCTCTTTGGCTTGGCCCCCAAGGCCCTCGATCCGTGCAGACCTCGCAGTGGTGTCTTCTGAGACGCGGGTCTCCGACACGATGGTTTTGCCCCAAGCAGCGAGGTCCCCAGGATGTGCGCTAAGGTTCGTTCCCCTCACCTGTTGCTTCCGTACTGTCGGCCCCGATGGAGACTCGTTTCTTTGCGGGCTGTGTGCCCCCTGTGGGTGTTTGCTTCAAATGTTGGGAGCACCAGGCCAGGCTTGGGGGTCTCTTGTAAGGCACGTCGCAGTGGGGCAGACACGGGCCCTTCTGGCTGCACCGGACTCTGGGTCAGGCTGGGGGGTCCCGAGCCAGAGGCCCGAGGGGGCACCTGGGCTCTGCAAACCCGAGCCTGTGTCCTGTGGGGTGTCCCTCCTCTCCTGCTTCTTGGGGCCCCCGGGGACCTTCCTGTTCAGACCCCCAGGCCCTGCTGGGAATCCTGATAAACTCACTGCAGGCAAAGGCGTTAGTGGCCGGCCCACGTCTGATGTGTTTTGTCATCCGGGCGAGACGTGTGTTTTGACACCTGCCTCTAATTTCTTCCCCAAAGAAGAAAGCACAGGTTTTCAGGCTCCTGTGGGCTGCTCGGGGGGAGCGGTATTTCTGGATGTGGCAGGTGGGGGGCGGTGTTCCTGGTCCCCGGAGCCACACCATGGCTGCCGACCGTGACGCGTGAGGGGCCGGCCCTCCAGGCTACGGAGCCGGCGAAGGATTTATCATGTGCGTGGCCTCTGACGCAAGGGACGAAAACAGAGGCTGTGAGCGGTTCTGGCATTGGGACGCGGCCTGGGGAATCAGCCCAGGAAAAGCTTTCCTCCCTCCCACTGTGGTCTCACAGCCGTGCTGAGTTCAGCTTTGCAAATGCTTGTCAAGTGTCATTATGGACGAGGCAGAAAGTGCTAGAGAAACAAAATAATATATAACTTCTGGGAACTGTGGGGAGTTCCCAGCAAAAACAGCCTCACAGGGTGTGGCAGAGGTAAGAATAGAGATGCGGTCATGGGCTGGTCACGGAGGTGCCCACGAAGGGGAAACGACATATAGGTCAACACCTAATGCGCCAGGAGGAACCAGCCAAGTGCAGGGAAAAGCAAATGAGGCACAGGGATCAGCATGTGCAAAGAGTATGTGCTGGGAAAGAGAAGGTGCCTTCTGAGAACCGAAGGGCATCAGAGACCAGATGGCGGGGACCCTGCAGGCCCGGAGAGGAGCTCAGATTTCATGGAAAGGGTGGACGGAAGCAGATGTGAGGGGCCCAGCGGTGTCCCCTCCCTCTGAGCGGCTCAGAAGACGTGCACCTAGATCCTGGAGTGTGGCGCCCGTTGAGCCTTTGCGCTGAGAGGTGAGGGGACCTGGTGGCGGGAAAACTGAGGCACGAACCCCCCTCCTCGGGGGTAACTCTCAGCCGACCCCACGCACCTGCTCCAGCCCCCCCCCCCCGAGCCTTCCTGTCCCCATGGATGTGCCTGTTTTGTACGTTTCACACGGATGTGGTCACGGGCGACGGGACCTTGTGTGTCTGGCTTCTGTCGCTGAGCATCAGGTCATTGCTGAGGCTCTGGGGATCACGGGGAAGGTGGGGAGGGCGGGCTCCCGAGGACAGCGGGGGAGTTCTGAGTGTCCGTGTGCACGAGTGGGGCCCTGAACCCTCATCCTTGGGCACATTGCTTGTGCTGGAGCCTTGTCCTTGGAGCAGGGAGACGGGACAGGGAGGGAGACAGACACGGAGATGGGACAGGGAGACCCTGCAGGGGGGAAGAGGGGTCCAGGGTCCTGAGGGTTCAGACAGAGGTAGAAGGTCACCCTCCCTCCCTCCCCCTCCCCCTCCCCCTCCCTCCCCCTCTGCTCCTTCCCCCTCCCTCCCCCCCCTCCCCCTCCCTCCCCCTCTCCTCCTCCCCCCTCTCCTCCCTCCTTCCTCCCTCTCCCCTCCCTCCGTGCCTCTGTCTCTCTCCTGTATGCATCCATTATCAATCAATCAATTAATGTAAAGTGCGTGCGTCTGTTCTCCGTGTCTGCGTCTAAGCTATGCTCCTTCCTTCCGCACACAGACGGGTCCATGCACACGCGTGAGACGTGGGCGCCCATGCATCTCAGGACACGTGCGTCTTCTCCTGAGCCATCTGGAAATTATTTCGACGGCTCGGGATGTTCCGGAATGCATCTCCTAGGATGCGTGCATTCTAAAACACAGCCTTCCTGAACACACAACACGCAGGCCACACTTTGCCGTTGCCACAGCCGTCCACGAACGAATGGTGCAGACGTGTTTCCTCCTCTCACGGTTCACGTGGGGACCGGGTGCGGCCGCGTGTCCCCTGCAGGGACTGAGCTCGGGGCTGGGTCAGCAGGGGGCACGGGACGCCGGCGGCCCCTGGAGGTCGGTTTCCCACGCAGCCACACGATGGCAGTGTGACCCACGGAAATGTTTCAGAAACGCGTTTCTTGTGCCCTTGGGTTTCTCCTTCCCGCTCTCATTGCGAATCGGCCCCCACGTGTGTCCCCCAAGGCGCTTGTGCGGGATGTCCCGTTTAGAAGGTTAATCAGCACACTCAGAGCTGACGTGACGAAGCCCACGGGTTTCCCCGACAAAGCCACGGCTTCGGCTGCATTTCTGACGTTTCCCCGCCGGGCGGAGGCCACGCAGGTTAATGCTCATCTCGAGGGTCAGATGCACACGGACGGGGAGTTGCTGTCCAGGGTTCCCTGTGTGCCACTCTCTCGGCCCCGGCTGGCGATTCCAGTGAAGGAAACCTCAAAATCCCCCCTCCCGATTGTCAGGAACGGGCCAGGCGAAGTTCTTCCTTCCGGACACGTATGGGGCCGTCTGACGGATCCCCCCCCCCCCCCCGACGGATCCCAGCCAGGTGAGGTCCACACGCACGGCCGCCTGGCAGGGATTCACTGACATCCTTTCCTGGGACTTTCTGGCTCAGGGTCGCCCCGTGAACCCCCTTCTGAGCGAGCTCCCCAGACATCTGCATTCTCTACTTTCTGCTGCTTCTTCCAGAAACTCTCACAAGTTGTGTTTTTTTTTTTTTTGTCTTTTTTTCTTTTTTTTTTGCACAGAGAGTTTAACTGGTCACAAGAGTCCAAGGAAAGCGTGCACGTGTGCCTTCCAGACCCCAGTGGACGCCAGGCGTTGGCAGGAGTCCGCTGGATGGTTCCGGCACACAGTCCCCTGCACGTATGTCAGCCCTGCAAACTGTCCGTGGCTCCAGGTGGGAGAGGCATGTCCTCCTGCCACGGATGGTGACTTGGTGCCCAGTGGGTCTGGCTCTTCAGAGAAGCTTCTCTTCGGAGAAGCGGCCCCTGGTTCCGCCTACTCCTGGCCCAAAGGCCTCCCGGCCTGTCTGCTGCTGGGAGCACCTTTGACATAGACGGGGGCATGATGAGGTGCCAGCCTCGGGCCGGGGAAGGACGTGGGCCCTGGGGGCAGCGAGGTGCGTGGAAACAGCAAGGAAGGGGGACCTCCCTCTGGTGTTTCCACACACCCTCCAAATTGTGACCCCGACGGCCTGGGCGTGTTGTTCTTTACCGCACCAGAAACGTCACACTCTCATCAACGCTGCTTGGTCAGGTTTTCTCACAGCATCCGGGCTTCTCCCGGGAACACATGACCAGAGCCCAGAGGAAGGAATACAGGCAGGAACCACCTCAGTGTCAGAGGGCAGCTTTGAAACACGACATGTTCCACAAACCAAGGTCCAGAGATGGAAGGATAAGGAGCATGTGGTCCATGCACACAGTGGACTGTTACGCAGGCTTGAAAAGGAAGGACGTTCTGCACCTGCTACAACGCGGGTGGACTTGGGGGACGTGATGCTCAGTGACATAAGCCAGTCACAGAAGCACAGATCCCGTGTGATTCCATGTATATCGTGTCCCTAGAGGAGCCTGATCCATAGAGACAGAGAGTAGATGGTGGGGCCAGCAGCTGGGGACGGGAACAGGGAGTCAGTGTTTCACGGGGACAGAGTCTTAGTGTGGGGAGATGGAAAGTTCTGGAGATGATGGTGGATGCTCTCTAAGCAGCTCCACCCCTGCTGCCCAGTGTCTACCTGTCAACCTTCCACTTGTTTTCTGTCTACGAATCAGCCTGCTCTGGACATTTCACGTACATGAATCATCCAATATTTGTCCTTTTGTGCCTGGCTTGTCTCACACAGGGTCCATCCATGTCATGCCAGGTGTAGGACCTTCGTCTTTTTCAAGACTGAGCTACATCCCACTGTGTGTATGGACCACGTGGTTTATCCATCCATCGTCCGTCCACCCATCCATCCATTCATCCATCTATCCTCCATCCATCCATCCATCCATCCATCTGTCCATCCATCCATCCATCCATCCACCCACCTGTCCATTGGTCCACCTGTTCATCTGTCCATTCATTCGTCCACCTATCCATCCACCCATCTGCCCATCCATCCACCTGTCTACCCATCCATCTTTCCACCCATCCATCCATCCACCCACCTTTCTATCCATCCATCCATCCATCCATTCATCCATCCATCTAACTGTCCTTCCATCCATCCATCCACCTGTCCATCCATCCATCCAT
>NW_026059145.1:0-11570 GCF_023721935.1 Panthera uncia | reverse complement strand
AAATCAGGAGACTATAGATGCTGGAGAGGATGTGGAGAAACAGGAACCTTCTTGCACTGTTGGTGGGAATGCAAATTGGTGCAGCCGCTCTGGAAAGCAGTGTGGAGGTTCCTCAGAAAATTAAAAATAGACCTACCCTATGACCCAGCAATAGCACTGCTAGGAATTTATCCAAGGGATACAGGAGTACTGATGCATAGGGGCACCTGTACCCCAATGTTTATAGCGGCACTCTCAACAATAGCCAAATTATGGAAAGAGCCTAAATGTCCATCAACTGATGAATGGATAAAGAAATTGTGGTTTATATACACAATGGAATACTACGTGGCAATGAGAAAAAATGAAATATGGCCTTTTGTAGCAACATGGATGGAACTGGAGAGTGTGATGCTAAGTGAAATAAGCCATACAGAGAAAGACAGATACCATATGGTTTCACTCTTATGTAGATCCTGAGAAACATAACAGAAACCCATGGGGGAGGGGAAGGAAAAAAAAAAAAAAAAAAAGAGGTTAGAGTGGGAGAGAGCCAAAGCATAAGAGACTGTTAAAAACTGAGAACAAATTGAGGGTTGATGGGGGGTGGGAGGGAGGGCAGGGTGGGTGATGGGTATTGAGGAGGGCACCTTTTGGGATGAGCACTGGGTGTTGTATGGAAACCAATTTGACAGTAAATTTCATATATTAAAAAATAAAAAATAAAAAAATAAAAAAATAAAAAAAAAATAAGGTGCTCTAATTGAATTGCATAAACATGTAGGATTAAAAAAGACATGGAATATAGCATTTTGTTTTTAAAATATGCTGCATATGGGAAGAAAACTAGTGAAAACATGTGAAGGTAAGGCTATTTTCCAAAGTGTTTATTGCTAAAAAGGGTTTGTAGCAAACATCATGATGTATTTTACCTGTGGAGTTAGTTGTCCAGGTATTTTTTTCTAAATACATGTAAAATCAGAATACTATAAAAGCGCCTAGTTATTTTTTTTTGTATTTTAATCATTAATTTTATGAAGCTAGAAAAATTGAATCAGTTGGTTTGAAAGTATTTCATTCAAATATTAAAATTTCAGCACAATATCTCATTAAAATGCTAAAGTGTTGATGCTCCTGGATGGCTCAGTCTGTTAAGTCTCTGACTCTTGATGTCAGCTTGGGTCTTAATCTTAGGGTCATGAGGTCAGGTCCAACACTGGGCTTCGTGCTTGGCCTGGAGCCCACTTAAATTAAAAAAATAATAATAATAATAAAGTGATAAAGGGAAAATATATGTAAATTTTAATAGTTTTTTTTAATTTTTTTTTTTAATTTTTTTTTTAACATTTATTTATTTTTGAGACAGAGAGAGACAGAGCATGAACGGGGGAGGGGCAGAGAGAGAGGGAGACACAGAATCAGAAGCAGGCTCCAGGCTCTGGGCCATCAGCCCAGAGCCCGACGCGGGGCTCGAACTCACGGACCGTGAGATCGTGACCTGAGCTGAAGTCGGACGCTTAACCGACCGAGCCACCCAGGCGCCCCAGTTTTGTTTTATTTTTGAGAAACTTCTCAAATGGTAGGATATCACAGTTCCTATGAATGCTGTAAACATTTTTAATTGCTTAATAATTTTTTAAAACCCTCTGTAAGCCCAAAGACTTTTTAACAATTAAATTCTTATATGGCAGACTCAATAATGATGCCACCCCAAAAATCTATATCCTCATCCCTAGAACCTGTGAATATTTACCTTAAATGACAAAAGGGGCATTGTAGAGGTGATTAGATTAACAATCTTGAGTTAGGGAGATTATATTAGATTATCCCAAGTAGATTGACTGTAATCACAAATGTCCTTATAAGAAGGAGGCAGTGTTAGAAGTAGGGATATATGACAACAGAAGCAGAGTAAAGTACATGAAGATACAGAAAGGGGTCACTAGTCAAGTAATGCAGGTGGCCTCTGTGAAGCTGGAGAGAACAAGGAAATAATTTTTCCCCTAGAGCCTCCAGGATGAACGTAATTCTGCTACCCTCTTTTTTTTTTAAGTTTATTTATTAATTTTGAGAGACAGAGAGAGCATGAGGTGGGGAGGGGCAGAGAGAGAGAGAGAGAGAGAGAGAATCTGAAGCAGGCTCCATGCTGTCAGTGCAGAGTCCGAGGTGGTGCTCAAACTCACGAACTGTGAGATCGTGACCAGAGTAGAAATCAAGAGTCAGATGCTTTAACTGGCTGAGCCACCCAAGTGCCCCAATGCCACCCTCTTAATTGTAGCCATTAAGACCCACACCGGACTTCTGATGTAAGTGTTTGAATCTACTACTACATTTGTGGTAATTTGTTACAACAGCAGTAGGATACCAATAAAACTTATTATATTATCTTTTCCCTAAAATTATTAAATTGTTTTTTTAATCGTTGTTTACTTAGGATGTGGACTAACAAAGACATAGTTTTTCTTTCTAAGTAAAGATTATCGTATTTTTCTCATATTTTTATTTTTTTTATTTTTTTAATGTTTATTTTTGACAGAGAGAGAGAGAGAGAGTGAGTGAGGGGGAGAGAGAGAGAGACAGAGACAGAGGATCTGAAGCAGACTCTACACTGACAGCAGAGTGCCCAATGCAGGGCTCAAACTCACAAATCATGACATCATGACCTAAGCCAAAGTTGAATGCTTAACTGATTGAGTCACCCAGGTGCCCCTCTCATGATACTTTTAAAGAAAACCATTTAAACTTTCTGTAATAGACTTGCTAGATGTAGGATATGCAGCACGTCATTATAGACAGAAATCATGTTACTTCTTTTTATAAATGTTTCAAACCCTAGGCAATCCCAAGTCAAGTTGGTATTTAGTATAATTAATTTTGCTATATTACACATATCTACTATTTATGTGAGGCAGCAAAAAAAAAATGAATTCAGTAAATAAGGAGTTGATTGTGAATATATGAACTACATAAATAGTATGAATAAATGTAGTGAGTTTCCATGTAAATTTTCTTGTATCTTTAAAGAGGAATTTCTCACAATAACTGACTTATAATACTTGAATTAAACGCATGTATATGGCCTTCCAAGTCTGTTCTGTATGTATTAATATAATTTAGTTTTACCAACATTTAATGAAAACCTAGTTATCTTCAAAATATTGCACAGTGTTCAAATGCCTCCAATAATAATGCCTCCAACTATGAGTGGTTCCTAACTTCCAAGAACCCATAATCTCCTCACCATTCTGTCCTCCTTCAAGTAATCACATCAATGTAGAATCAAAGACTGGGAAGGAAACTCAATACCATTTAGTTTTTATTAATATGTATTATAAACATATTATCTTCTTTCTATGCTTATTGCTTTTCAGCTTCAATTAGAACAGAAACCAGGGCAGAATAGAATAGTAAGTGATACGGAAGAAAAAGAAGTGGCTGTTTCTAAGTGCATCTCTATGGCAAAGACATATTACCTCTGCTCTTTATCAGTTCCTACCACATTTTCCCTGTCTTCGCATTACCAAGTTCTCTCAAGCATTGGAGAATATAACATAGTGGTTAAGAATGAGAGTCTTAGAATTTACGTTCTGATTTTGTCAATTACTAGCTATGTCCTAATGACGTTGTTTTACTGCTCTGTGAACGAAACCCTTCACAGAGAAAATAGGGATGATAATCAACTTACAGAGTTTCGGTGAAACTTAAAATTAAAATGAAATATATGTTAAAAGCTTTGTACAGTGACAGCCACATTAGAAATGCCCAGTATATCGTAGCTATTCAGCTTAATATGCCTGTTGCCTCTCAGCCATTTTCAAAGTCTTTTGACAATCAGTACCATCATGCACTGCGGCTTGAAATTATTTAATGCTGTTAACTTATCCCAGGATTTGGGGAGCCCCAGGCATTGTAGAGTTACATCTTTCTCTAGTTCTTTGGACTACTGGTATAATTTTCCCAGACTTCTGTCTTAATTCTCCATTTTTCATTTCAGATCACCTCTGGATTTTGAGTCCTTCTCAGAGCTCGATCAGGGCATCTGGCATATGATTTAGATTTTAAACCAGTTCTTTCTTATGGGGATATTCTTATTAATCCCAAAGTGATAACTAAGACTTGTCCAGCAACTTTTCTGAATCCACATTCAGCCCACTGGGTTTCTGTGAGTTCTTTTATCACCTAAATTTCAGGCTCTGCACCTCTTTGGATTTGACTGCTGGTACTGGCAATTGCATAAATCACACCAAGCTTGCCGTGGAGTTTGGGCATAGTATCTTTTATTTTCATACTTTTATCATTGGTGTTAGCTTTTACTACCAATTAATTTATCTCCAGCCCTATTTCTTCTCATAGACAGCAAGAGGTAAGGATGTATCAATGTACTCAAATGTGTCCAGATGGATCCTGACTACATTCATTTATTTCATTCAACAAATATTGGTTGAGCCTCTATTATATGAGTCTTCACATACTGTCTCTAGGTAATAACAGTGGAATTCAATTTTAAAGCAATCTAAACCCATCTTTAATTTTTTTTTTTTTATGGGTGAAGAAACTGAGACTCAGAATAAGTAAAATAATCAATGTTTATGTAGTTAGAACTTACTGGCTCTTGATTGTCAGTCAAGTTCTTTTTCCATCATGCTACTCTATTTTTTTTTTATTTCAAGTAGTCTTTCTGTAGCTTAGAGATGGAAGGAGTGAGTAAGCTTACCTTCAAAAATATAAATGATCTGAATATATCATTTTTAAATGAAATTTGGCAGTCTAACCCAGTTCCTCATTTTAATTCAAATTCTTCCAGAAAATTTTTAGAATTCAAAATGGTCCTAATGTGACTGCTTGATTATTTGGTTTTTGTTTGCCTTCAATATAGCCCATAACTAACACAATTAATGATGGCATGCTGAGATATCAAAAAATCCAACTTTCTCCATATTATAAAAGGATAGTCTTTTCTGTGAAAGGAGCTAGATTTTAAGCTGCATGGCATTCCTCATAAATTTATTTCAAAATCACCTCCAGAAAGCCCCTGAGTAAACATTTTTAGAGAAGGTTGGCTGTCCAGTTTGCTTTAATGTTCGCTATATACCAAATAACTACACACTAACCATTTGCTTTTTGAAAGCCTTCAAATAGGCATCCAAATTTGTGTGACAAATGTTTTCTTGTCTTAGTTTTTAGAACAGTTTGAAATAAGTTCAGTGCTCAGTAATAGTGAAATTTCATAGATGTCAAAAACTATCCACAGTTAAATGCACACACACACACACACACACACACACACACACACACACAGCTAATGGGATTATAGAAGAATTAATCTCTCCCCAAAAACCAGAACATAAGGTTTCCTTTACTATTATTTTCCTTGACTTATTGTTCCCTTTCCTGTTCTCCTGACCTCTTAGAGAACTCATTGAGTTAAGTTCATCAAGATAACAGGAAAGTCTCAGGAGGGAGATCATATTCAACTTTGTTGGAAACAAAATGCATTTATTCCTACAACAGTGAATCCATTTTATTTCTTCTGGATTCATTCTGATTGCCCAAGTGCCAGTAGAACTGATAACTGCCTACTTGTGTGTATCAAAGTCTAATAGAAGGCTGTTTTTTTTTTTTTTAATGGCAGTATTTTGGTCTTATTCTAATCTTTTATTTACCAAGAGATACCTAATAAAGCATAATTAAAAAAAAAAAACTTCTGGGTAAAAGAATATTATTGGGTATATTTACAAGTCAGAGCTCTAAGAATTCCCCATCCCTTCTTTATCATGAACTCTCTAATACTCATATTAAATGGGTTCAAATACCAAGCTTGAATCTCCTAAATTATGAATAACTGGCCTGCAGCAGATGACTTGTTTTACTCTTTTTAAGAATGAGTGATAAGTGTAAAGCAAGAAACATGTTATTCTGTGAAGCAAGAAACATGTTATTCTTTGTCTTTAGGACTCAGCAATCCTCATTTATCAATATTTGCCTCTCAATTTGTGAGGAGCCCTGATTCTAATATAAAATCCGAGAGTTTATGATGAGTTATATTAGTTGATTGGATACCAGCTGCTGCTCCTTGTGAGAATAAGATGATATTTTCTAAAATGATGAAATACCTTATCTTTATCCCTAGGCAGTATCTTGAACACCAGTAGGAGCTATTCACTAAAAATCCTACTTATCATAGGTTCTAACTGTTGAAAATCCAGAGTTGATAGGAACCAACATGGGAAGACCATGATTGTCATTTTATTTAACTTACATAGTGGAAGGCCAGGACTTATTTTTAATTCTATGTTGGATATTAGGGTGAAGAGTCTAATTATTTACTAGACATCTCCAAATGAATCTAATGCTTTTGAAATGTGATTTATATCTTCAGTCCAAACACGTCAAGGTTACTTTTACTTAAAATAAGTGATATACACAGTAGAATTAGAGTAAAACGTTGGATTGTGAGTAACTTGGTCTACAAGTGTTCTGCGAGATGACATTTCTAATAAATTTTAACTTGATAAACGAGCGATGTCTTGCAATACGAGTAGTACGTGATGCAGAATGTCACATGATCACAACTGAGCCAATGGTTATTGAAATTTGTTTTGGTATACAAGTGCTTTGGATTACAAGCATGTTTCTGGAATGAATTATGCTTGCCAACCAAGGTTTCACTGTAGTTTCCAGCACACAATTAGCACTCAATAGGAATTTGCTATTGTTATTTTAATGTCTTCCCTACCATATAGATATTTAGCTTATTGTTGAAAACACTGTGCCATAAAACTCTGAATACCAAGATATAAAAAATATTGTACCCTCCCAATATGAGCTTTTGAGATTATCTGGGTGTGTTTTTAAGAGTTAAAATTCTGACATTGACTAGTATTCATCTATCTTTGAATCCTTTTAGTAGATTATAGACTTGTACAGAGACTCTGATCTAATTTTATATTAGTGGTGGTTGCTAGGTAACTCTCTGATGCAAATTAATCATTAAACATTTAGCAGCTCATTCCTGATTGGAGTGGAAACAGGAATGACTTAGAGGCTGACAACCCAGGAAACAACTGATTGAAAAAAGAATATATTGAGGTGTTTAATAAAAACAGACTATAACTCCTCAACTTAATTTCTTCCTCTTTGTCCTAATCAAAAAGGAAAGAAAAATTTCAGAAGAAAAATAAGAGCTTTTTTTCTGATAATAGATACGGTTCACTGAGCTAGTACCAAGTGTCAATATTACATTAACTACTTTGTGTAAAATATCATTTTTTCTCACAGCAATTTGTTTATTTAGGTGGTACAATTCCCATTTAAAAATAAGAGTGTGGGGTAAGTTGCCTGTATGGGTCAGTTGGTTGAGCATCCCACTTTGATTCAGGTCATGATCTCACAGTTCATGAAGCTCTCTGCTGTCATTGTGGAGCCCACTTTGGATCCTCTGTCTCCCTCTCTCTCTGTCCCTACCCTGTTCACTCACACATGCTCTCTGTCTGTCTGTCTGTCTCTCTGTCTCTCTCTCTCTCTGTCTCAAAAATAAACATTTAAAAATAATTTAAAAAAAATAAAAATAAGGGTGGTACCTCAGTGGCTCAGCCGGTTAAGCGTTAAGTATTTTACTTCCCTCTATTCTGGTGCCTAAAAGGTAGCCTTGTGCTTGACTTTATTTTTTATTTTTATTTTTATTTTTTTATTTTTCAATATATGAAATTTATTGTCAAATTGGTTTCCATACAACACCCAGTGCTCATCCCAAAAGGTGCCCTCCTCAATACCCATCACCCACCTACCTCTCCCTCCCACCCCCCATCAACCCTCAGTTTGTTCTCAGTTTTTAACAGTCTCCTATGCTTTGGCTCTCTCCCACTCTAACCTCTTTTTTTTTTTTTTTCTTTCCTTCCCCTCCCCCATGGGTTTCTGTTAAGTTTCTCAGGATCCACATAAGAGTGAAACCATATGGTATCTGTCTTTCTCTGTATGGCTTATTTCACTTAGCATCACACTCTCCAGTTCCATCCACGTTGCTACAAAAGGCCATATTTCATTCTTTCTCATTGCCATGTAGTACTCCATTGTGTATATAAACCACAATTTCTTTATCCATTCATCAGTTGATGGACATTTAGGCTCTTTCCACAATTTGGCTATTGTTGAGAGTGCTGCTATAAACATTGGGGTACAAGTGCCCCTATGCATCAGTACTCCTGTATCCCTTGGGTAAATTCCTAGCAGTGCTATTGCTGGGTCATAGGGTAGGTCTATTTTTAATTTTCTGAGGAACCTCCACACTGCTTTCCAGAGTGGCTTGTGCTTGACTTTAAATGACTTTTCATCAGGAAGTAAGAATCACTGTTTGGAGCCTAGCATTAGAACAAGTAGGGAGAAAAACTGCAGTTGGTGAGTGGAATGGTCGTTATCGCTTAGTCTGTAACTCTTGTCCTGAATTGGATATTATTTATAATATTCTGTTGCTGTTAATAGTTGAGATTTTGCACTAGTTTTCTAGTGTTACTATATTGAAGTACCACAAACATGGTGGCTTAAAACAACACAGGTCTATTCTCTTACAGGTACAGAGGTCAGAAGTCTAAAATCAGGGTACCGACAGGGCTGCTTTTCTTCTGGAGGTGGCAGGGGAAAACCTGTTGCCTTGTCTTTTCCATCTTCCAAAACCTACTGGCATTTGATGACACGTGGCCTCTTCTTCCATCTTCAGAGCACATCGCTCCAACCTGTACTTCTGTCCTCACGTCTCTTTGACATCGACTCTCTTGCCTCCCTCGCATAAGGACCCTTGTGATTAGATTGGGCCCCCCTGAGTGATTCAGGATCCTCTCATCTCAAATCTTTAAATTAATCACATTTGAAAAAGTCCAAACCATGTTTCTGCCTCGAAAGTTAAAACATTCACAGGTTCTGAGGATTAGGGTGTGGACATCGGGTGGGGAGAACATAATTCAGACCACCACAAGTTTGTTTTAGTTAAGTACAGATGTTTATTTTTAAAACTTTAATTCGGTACAGAACACATGTGAAACTCTTTTTTTGACCTACAGTGTTGTATTAATTTCAGGTGTACAATACAGTGAGGCAGCCATTCCATACAACACCTGGTGCTCTTCACAAGTGCACTCCTTAATCGCTATTACCTATCTCACCCACACTCCCACTTCTCCCTTCCCTCTGGTAACCATCAGTTTGTTCTCTATAGTTAAGAGTCTGTTTCTTGGTTTCTCTCTCTATTTTTTCCCTTTGCTCATTTTTTTTTCTTAAATTCCACACGTGAGTGAAATCATACCGTCTTTGTCTTTCTCTGATTGGCTTACTTAGCATTATACTCTCTAGATCCAACCATTTTGTTGCAAATGGCAAATTTTTATTCTTTTTTATGGCTGAATAATATTCTATATATATCAATATAGGTATCTATATACACATATAGATATATAGATATTACTTCTTCTTTATCCATCCATTCATCGATAGATGGACACTTGGGCTACTTCTGTATCTTGCCTATTGTAAAATAATGCTGCTATGGGGGCAGGTGGGTGACTCAATTGAGCATCCAACTCTTGATTTTGGCTCAGGTCATGATACCAGGGTCATGGGATAAAACCCCACCCACCTCTGCCTCAGACTCTGTGCTGGGGATGGAGTCTGCTTGAGAGATTCTCTCTCTCTCTCCCTCTGCCCCTCCCCCTTGCTTGTGGACTCTCTTTCCCTCCCTAAAATAAAAAAATAAAATAAAGAATAAAATCATCCTCCTATAAACATAGGGGTGCATGTATCCTTTTGAATTAGTGTTTTTGTATTGGTTGGGTAAATATCCAGTAGTGCAATTGCTGGATCACAGGGTAGTTCTATTTTTAACTTTTTGAGGAACCTCCATACTGTGTCCCATAGTGGCTGCACCAGTTTGCATTCTCACCAGTAATGCACAAGAGTTCCTTTTTCTCCACATCCTCATCAACGCTTGCTGTTTCTTGTGTTGTTGATTTTAGCCATTCTGACAAATGTGAGGTGATACCTCATTGTGGTTTTTGTTTGCATTTCCCTGATGGTAAGTGATGATGAAAATCTTTTCATGTGTCTGTTGGCCATCTGCATGCCATTCTTGGAGAAATGTCTGTTTTCTGTTTCTCAATAATCAAGTATATCTGATTATCAAGTATCAGTAATCACAGAATACTCATATAATATCTAGGAGGAAGTGGACTTGGGCAGTCCATGCTGATTTCAGACTGGTGGATAAAATTGAAGCCAAGCCACTTGCCTTTTGATCCTACAATATAATGCCTTTTTGTCTTTCTGGTTACCTGAATAATAAATAAGCAAATAATGAAAATGCTACGATAACCACGTATGAAGAAGAAAGTAAAGTTTACTTGAGTTTCGACCACTGGACATAAATTCAACTAATCTTGTAATGACCATTCTTTTAGGCATCACTTCATGCATACGTACACACAATGCATTTCAAGGAAGGATAAATATTTATAGGTACGCCCGTGTGTATGTGTGTATACATGTATACACACACCTAGTGTATATTCTTAATAGTTCTCTATATACTCAGATGTCCTTTGGAGACTTTTGCATGGATACTGATTTAAGTAGGTCTGTGTGTGTATATTTACAAAAACAGGATCATGTTATATACATCTTGCTTTTCTCACTATATATGTCTCACTATATGATGTCTTATGAAGTTCCCCATGAGTCAGCTGGAATAATTTTATTTAATTCTTTTTAAGGTCTTTAAGACAGTTCATGGTTTGATGTAGAGAGTGTATTTAGGCATTCCCCTATTGGTGGAAATTATTATTATTATTATTATTATTATTATTTGTTATTTATTTATTTATTTATTTTTAATTTTTTATTTCTTTTTTATTTTTTTTCAATATATGAAATTTATTGTCAAATTGGTTTCCATACAACACCCAGTGCTCATCCCAAAAGGTGCCCTCCTCAATACCCATCACCCACCCACCTCTCCCTCCCACCCCCCATCAACCCTCAGTTTGTTCTCAGTTTTTAACAGTCTCCTATGCTTTGGCTCTCTCCCACTCTAAACTCTTTTTTTTTTTTTTCTTTCCTTCCCCTCCCCCATGGGTTTCTGTTAAGTTTCTCAGGATCCACATAAGAGCGAAACCATATGGTATCTGTATGGCTTATTTCACTTAGCATCACACTCTCCAGTTCCAAAAGGCCATATTTCATTCTTTCTCATTGCCACGTAGTATTCCATTGTGTATATAAACCACAATTTCTTTATCCATTCATCAGTTGATGGACATTTAGGCTCTTTCCATAATTTGGCTATTGTTGAGAGTGCTGCTATAAACATTGGGGTACACGTGCCCCTATGCATCAGTACTCCTGTATCCCTTGGGTAAATTTCTAGCAGTGCTATTGCTGGGTCATAGGGTAGGTCTATTTTTAATTCTCTGAGGAACCTCCACACTGCCTTCCAGAGCGGCTGCACCAATTTGCATTCCCACCAACAGTGCAAGAGGGTTCCCGTTTCTCCACATCCTCTCTAGCATCTATAGTCTCCTGATTTGTTCATTTTGGCCACTCTGACTGGC
>NW_026059144.1:0-11573 GCF_023721935.1 Panthera uncia | reverse complement strand
TTGAGATAGGCCTGGATTGCAATGTATTTTCCTCTCAGGACTGCCTTTGCTGCATCCCAAAGTGTTTGGATTGTTGTATTTTCATTTTCGTTTGTTTCCATAAATTTTTTAATTTCTTCTCTAATTGCCTGGTTGACCCACTCATTCTTTAACGTTTATTTATTTTTGAGACAGAGACAGACAGAGCATGAACGGGGGAGGGGCAGAGAGAGAGGGAGACACAGAATCGGAAGCAGGCTCCAGTCTCTGAGCCATCAGCCCAGAGCCTGATGCAGGGCTCGAACCCACGGACCGCGAGATCGTGACCTGAGCTGAAATCAGACGCTCAACCGACTGAGCCACCCAGGCGTCCAACCCACTCATTCTTTAGTAGGGTGTTCTTTAACCTCCATGCTTTTGAAGGTTTTCCAGACTTTATCCTGTGGTTGATTTCAAGCTTCATAGCATTGTGGTCTGCAAGTATGCATGGTATGATCTCAATTCTTGTATACTTATGAAGGGCTGTTTTGTGACCCAGTATGTGATCTATCTTGGAGAATGTTCCATGTGCACTCGAGAAGAAAGTATATTCTGTTGCTTTGGGATGCAGAGTTCTAAATATATCTGTCAAGTCCATCTGATCCAATGTATCATTCAGGGCCCTTGTTTCTTTATTGACTGTGTGTCTAGATTATCTATCTATTTCTGTAAGTGGAGTGTTAAAGTCCCCTGCAATTACCACATTGTTATCAATAAGGTTGCTTATGTTTGTGAGTAATTGTTTTATATATTTGGGGGCTCCTGTTTTCGGCGCATAGACATTTATAATTGTTAGCTCTTCCTGATGGATAGACCCTGTAATTATTATATAATGCCCTTCATCATCTCTTGTTACAGCCTTTAATTTAAAGCCTAGTTTGTCTGATATAAGTATGGTTACTCCAGCTTTCTTTTGACTTCAAGTGGCATGATAAATAGTTCTCCATCCCCTCACTTTCAATCTGAAGGTGTCCTCAGGTCTAAAATGGGTCGGTTGTAGACAGCAAATGGATGGGTCTTGTTTTTTTATCCATTCTGATACCCTATGTCTTTTGGTTGGCACATTTAGTCCATTTACATTCAGTGTTATTATAGAAAGATATGGGTTTATAGTCATTGTGATGTCCGTAGGTTTCATGCTTGTAGTGATGTCTCTGGTACTTTGCCTCACAGGATCCCCCTTAGGATCTCTTGTAGGGCTGGTTTAGTGGTGCCGAATTCCTTTAGTTTTTGTTTGTTTGGGAAGACCTTTATCTCTCCTTCTATTCTAAATGACAGACTTGCTGGATAAAGGATTCTCGGCTGCATATTTTTAAAAAAAAAATTTTTTTTAACGTTTATTTATTTTTGAGACAGAGACAGAGCATGAACGGGGGAGGGGCAGAGAGAGAGGGAGACACAGAATCGGAAGCAGGCTCCAGGCTCTGAGCCATCAGCCCAGAGCCTGACGCGGGGCTCGAACTCACAGACGGCGAGATTGTGACCTGAGCTGAAGTCGGACCCTTAACTGACTGAGCCACCCAGGCGCCCCTCTCAGCTGCATATTTTTTCTGTTCATCACATTTAAGATTTCCTGCCATTCCTTTCTGGCCTGTCAAGTTTCAGTAGAGATTGGTTACGAGTCTTATCGGTCTCCCTTTATATGTTAGAGCGTGTTTATCCGTAGCTGCTTTCAGAATTTTCTCTTTATCCTTGTATTTTGCCAGTTTCACTATGATACGTCGTGCAGACGATCGATTCAAGTTACGTCTGAAAGGAGTTCTCTTGAGCCTCTTGGATTTCAATGCCTTTTTCCTTCCCCAGATCAGGGAAGTTCTCAGCTATGATTTCTTCAAGTACACCTTCAGCACCTCTCTCTTACTCCTCTGGAATACCAATTATGCGCAGATTATTTCTCTTTAGTGCATCACTTAGTTCTCTAATTTTCCCCTCATACTCCTGGATTTGCTTATCTCTCTTTTTCTCAGCTTCTTCTTTTTCCATAATTTTATCTTCTAGTTCACCTAATCTCTCCTCTGCCTCTTCAATCCGAGCCGTGGTTGTCTCCATGTTATTTTGCAGCTCGTTGATAGCATTTTTTAGCTCCTCCCGACTATTCCTTAGTCCCTTGATCTCTGTAACAATAGATTCTCTGCTGTTCTTTATACTGTTTTCAAGCCCAGCGGTTAATTTTATGACTATTATTCTCAATTCACTTTCTGTTATATTGTTTAAATCGTTTTTGATCAGTTCGTTAGCTGTTGTTATTTCCTGGACGTTTTTCTGAGGGGAATTCTTCCGTTTCGTCATTTTGGATAGTCCCTGGAGTGGTGCAGGACTGCGGGGCACTTCCCCTGTGCTGTCTTGAATAACTTGCGTTGGTAGGCGGGGCTGCAGTCAGACCTGATGTCTGCCCCAGCCCACCACTGGGGCCACTGTCAGACTGGTGTGTGCCTTCTCTTCCCCTCTCCTAGGGGCGGGATTCACTGTGGGTGGCGTGGCCTGCCTGGGTACTTGCACACTGCCAGGGTTGTGGTGCTGGCGATCTGGTGCATTAGCTGGGGTGGATCGGCAAGGTGCACGGGGGCGGGAGGGGCAGGCTCAGCTCGCTTTTCCTTCGGAGATCCACTTCAGGAGGGGCCCTGCGGCACGGGAAGGGAGTCAGACCCGCCGGAGGGATGGATCCGCAGAAGCACAGCTTTGTGTGTTTGCGTGGTGCAAGCAAGTTCCCTGGCAGGAACTGGTTCCCTTTGGGAGTTTGGCTGGGGGATGGGCGAGGGAGATGGCGCTGGTGAGCGCCTTTGTTCCCTGCCAAGCTGTGCTCTGTTGTCAGGGGCTCAACAACTCTGCCTCCCGTTGTCTTCCAGCCCTTCCGTTCTCCAAGCAGAGCTGTTAGCTTATAACCTTCCAGATGTTAACTCCTGCTGGCTGTCAGAACACACTCTGTCCAGCCCCTCCGTCCGCTTTTGCCAGCCAGACTAGGGGGCTCTGCTTTGCCCGCGGGCCGCCCCTCCCCCCCCCCTCCCGCTAGTCCGTGTAGCGCGCTCCCTCTTGCCGCCCTTCCTACCCTCTTCCGTGGGCCTCTCTTCTGCGCTTGGATCTGGAGACTCCGTTATGCTAGTCTTCTGGCAGTTTTCTGGGTTATTTAGGCAGGTGTAGGTGGAATCTAAGTGATCGGCAGGATGCGGTGAGCCCAGAGTCCTCCTATGCCACCATCTTCCCCAGGTCTCCCTAGGCAAGCTTTTTAGCAGCAAGAAATGAACATGTTCATTTTTGCTTTTGATGAAGACTTACTGCATGGTGAGAGGTGAGCTAAAGGGGTATGGTGGCTGCATATGAGATTGTTGAAATCTTTTAAACTGGGTCTGGGTGGTTGGAATGAGGAAAGGCTAATTCTAGAGACATATCTAAGATGGAGATCATTGCTTTTGCTGATTATTGGATTTAGGAGGTGCAGAGTTGTCAAAGATGGAGGTTTCTAGTTTGGGAGACTGGATTGGAGATGCTTTATTGTGTAGTGATTTTTAAGAATGCATATGCTTTAATTTTTTGATTAACAACTTGCAATTTGTTATTCCATAGAAGGACTCCTTAGCTATATCATTAAAAAACAAGCTGACCATCTGGATGGTGGCACATTAAACCTAATTAGATGCCTTTTTTTTTTTAGAGTGGCTAAAACATGGGATTTGTATAAATGTTTGTCACTGAACAGAGTCCCAAGCAGAGGGCAACAATCAGCTGGGTTTGAGGCAGATCAAACCATTTGTTTAAATTCCAAACCAGTGACTGCTTATGAAATTTTATTTTTGTATACTTAAATAATATTAATTACCTGCTCAAAACCTGTAAGTCTCTGCAGAGGACTTTCTTTTTAATGCATCTATGTTGCTCATGCTCATTTTCAGAGGAAGGGAGGGAGAGAATGCTGAGTCAGGAAATTGATTACTGTATGGCAGGTGTGAGTCTGAGACAAAGACCCTAAAACTTGCTTCAAAGGAGGGATATTTTTTTTTTCTTTTTAAAATACCTCCAACAGCTAAAGTAGAGCAGGGTAGAGCTGGTGGTCTGGAGATCCTCATTGGCCCCAGGATGGTAAGACAGAAAATCCACTTTTGTTGTGGAAAGGCTTTATGCAAAATAGAAAAGGTGTGTCCATAGCTGTGTCCAGAAAAGGCAAAGCAAGTGTTTTGACCAAAAAGATGGAATTTGAACATCTGCAGGTTAGTAGGAATCACTGAGGAAGTCATATATGTGTTAGATTACTAGAAACAATTGTTAATCATCTGAGTAATAATACACAGGAAAGACAGGAGGCAAGAAGAAAAATAATGTCTAGAAACATACAAAAAATGATATATTTTGCTGCTTGAGAAGGCTTTTAAAAGTTTTAGAAAGAGTGGTGCAACAATAGATTTATGCAATTTTAAGTTCATTTACTTTTTTTTTTTTTGTTTTATTTATTGATGTTGGGCTCAAACTCACCACCCTAAGATCAAGAGTTGCATAATCTCCCAACTGAGCTAGTCAAATGCTTCTGCTCCTAAGTTCATTTACTCTTAATCATATTTGCTGAAACCTAAAAAAATGGAAGTTAAAACTTTTTCTTTTGTGATAGCAGACATGTAACTATCAATTTTATAAACTATATATTTACCTAACAGCTTGCATTGTTTACTATGGCAAATTAATTTCCCCTTACAATGCTGTACTATTAGCTAATATTTTATAGGATGACCATCTTCTGAAGCTGTAGAAGTGTAGGTAACTTTATAACATTTCCCAGCGTATCTGGTATGAAGTAGTAGCTCACAATTAATTACTCCTGAGAACTGAAGTAATTGTGTGGTAGTGAGAAATGTGTGGGAGTCTGTGGCTTCATTAAAATGGGTCTTTCTTAGTCATTGTTGTATTAAATGTCAGTTACCAAGAGAAATGATAGCTTTTGTTAAGGCTATGCATTGCTGTGTATTGTATGGTTTATTTCTAGTTTTTCCAGAAGTATTACAATAAAAGTCTTCATGACTGCATTATCTGAAAGAAAAGTAGTAAAAGATTATAATATTAACTGTTATTCCATTTGCAATAACGTGGATGGAACTAGAGTGTGTTATGATAAGAGAAATACATCAGTCAGAGAAAGACAAATACCATTTGATTTCACTCATATGTGGAATTTAAGAAATAAAACATGAATATAGGGGAAGGGAGGAAAAAAGAGAGAGGGAAGAAATCATAAGAGACTCTTTAAAAAAATTTGTAATTTTTTTTTTTTTTTGAGACAGAGACAGAACATGAGCAGGGGAGGGGCAGAGAGAGAGGGAGACACAGAATCTGAGCAGGCTCCAGGCTCTGAGCTATCAGCACAGAGCCCAACGCGGGGCTCGAACTCACAAACCACAAGATCATGATTTGAACTGAAGTCGGATGCTTAACTGACTGAGCCAGGTGCTCCAAAAGACTCTTAAATACAGAGAACAAACTGAGGGTTGATGGAGGGAGATGGTGGGGGATGGACTAAATTGGTGATGGGCATTAAGGAGGGCACTTGTAATGAGCACTGGGTGTTATATGTGAGTGATGAATCACAGATAAATTCTACACCAATTTTACCATATATGTTAATGGAATTTAGCATATGTTAATTAGAATTTAAATAAAAATTGATATCAAAATAAAATAAAATATTAAAAAAGGTATTATGAATAATTGTAGTTGGAACTATTTATTGAATACTTATTAGAGCTTGAAGGACTGTGATTTGCAAAAATTATATCATGATTTCTTCATTTTACAGAGGGAATATTGAGGTTCAGGGAGATTACCTAACTTGTTCAAAATTAAGAGTAGGAACCAAGGTTTAAATTAATTTTTTTAAACTCTAAAAGTATCCTAATTGCCACAATATCCTATCTCTTCCTCTTGTTTTTTTATTTCTATCAGCTGGATAATGCTAGAAGCGGTGTTAAATACTTAATTCAGCCAGATGCCAAGTTAGATTCAGCTTGGATTAAAAAAAAACATTATTTTGCAAGGAATCAGAATAATATCTGTGTATTACAGGAAAATTTATATGCTTAGTTGGATGTGGGAAATCTTACTTTCTTTTTCTGAATTTGGTATGACCTTGGATAAGTTGACTGACCTTCTTGGGTGATATTCACAGCATCATTGATGTTATATAATGCATTCTTACCAATGCTGCAAGCAAGGTTGGTTAGACATATTTCCTTCCTAATGTTTGATAAAGAAAGACACATTTAGACTTGAATTATTATTTTTTTCTTCATGGTCAACCAACAATTCAGATGTCAAGTTGAAGAGAAATTAACTTCTACATATAGGTCAAATGCTATTTTATTTATTTATTTATTTATTTATTTATTTAAATGCTTTTTAAAAATCACATAACTGTGTCTCCTTCCTCATGTCTAAATTTGATCCACTTACTAAGAGAATCTCTGCAGGTCCTGACCAGCCCTTCTTGTCAGTGCATTACTGACCCGAGCACCTGTTTGGTATCTGTGCCTGATTAATTATTAGTGAACTTTCTTCTGAGCCCTTAATGTGTCCTCTGTTTTGTCCACATTCTTTTAAAGTCTCTAGAGGAGAAAATGATAAGCTGAATATTGCTAATTTAAATATTTAAATTCAGATGTAATATCTCTTAAGAATTGAGCTAATTAATACCACAAGTTTATAAGTTTAATATCATTCATTGTTTGGAATCTTAATTCTTACTCTTGTCCTTTTGTGTATCCCCCTATGTTCCCCCTTATGTTAGTGGTGCATGGCAAGGAAAACATGTGATATTTCCTTTTCAACTGATATCTTAAATATTTGGATTAACAGTAGTCATAACATGACCAATCACATCCTCTATAAAGATAATCAGAAATAGGAGTTATACTATTCCCAGTTCCTATCAGTTTCAGTAGTAGGATTTAGTGATTCAGCACTTACATATAACACCCAGTACTCATCATAACAGGTACCTTCCTTAATACCCATTGCCCATTTAACCCATCCCCCTGCCCACCTCCCTCCAGAAACCCTCAGTTTCTCTATAGTTAAGAGTCTGTTATGCTTTGTCTCTTTTCCCCCACATATATTCCCCTTCCCCTATATTCATGTTTCATTTCTTAAATTCCAATATGAGTGAAATCATATGATATTTGTCTTTCTCTCCTGACTTATTTCACTTCGCATAATACACTTTAGCTCTATCCATGTCGTTGCAAATGGCAAGATTTCATTCCTTTTTTGGCTGAGTAATACTCCATTGTATATATTTCTACTACAACTTCTTTATCTATTCATCAACTCTGATGACAATACTAAACAACCATTAGAACTAATATATGAATTTAAGAATGAAACAAAGGTGAACATATGAAAATCGATTGTATTTTCATGTCCTAGTGATGAACTATTGGAATATGAAGTTAAAGAAACAATACCACTTAAACTCTCATAACTGGAATTGAAATAAACATTTGGAGAAAGAAAAAAATTGCATGAAGAACATGAAATATATAGGGATAAATTCAACAAAATATAGGCAAGATCTATATGCTGAAAACTACCTAACATTGCCAAAATTACTTAAAGAACTAAGTAAATGGCAAATCTCCCACCATGAATTAGAAAATTAAATATTAAGAGGTCACTTTACTTCCACATTGATTCAGAGATTCAACAAAATCCCAATAGACATCCCAGCAGGCATTATGTAGATATTGACAGTTTATTCTAAAATATATATTGAGGTACAAAGGAACTTAAAAGATAGTTTCAGAAAAGATGAAGTTGGCAGACTAACAAATACTACCTGGTTTCAAGACTGGTAATAAAGCTCCATGTATTAGGACAGTGTGGTATGGGCATGAGAATAGGCTTGTAAACATAGAGATCAACAGAACAGAATAGAGTACCTAGAAATTAGACGCACATAGATGTAGTCATTTTATTTTTCAACATATACATCAAGGCAATTCAAATATGTTACAAAGCTTTTATACTGGGAAATACAGCTTACATAAAAAACCAGAAGTATAGCTCAGTGATTTATCACAGATAACATCAGCTGTGTAACTGCTGCCCTGGTCAACAAATAAAAAAATTGACAGTGTCTCAGAAAATTCCTCTCATTCCCATTCCTTGCTACCAAAGATAATTGATGTCCTGACATGTATGGTAATCACAACCTACTTTTACTTATGATTTTACTACCCTAACCCTAGTATCAGTCCTAACACACTGTAGTTTAATTTTACCTGCTTCAGGAACTTTGAATAAATATTCTACAGTGTGCATTTTCCTGTGTCTACTTTCTTTGCCCATATTAGGTTTGTAATTTGTACGGAGTTGTAATTTATTTTCATTTTTTGTAGTTTCTCCGTTGTATGAGGATTTCATATTGTATCTAGCTGTTCTGCTGTTTATGACCATAGCTGTTTTCTGTTTTGTTTTTGTTAAATATAATTTATTATCAAATTGGTTTCCATACACACCCAGTGCTCATCCCAACAAGTGCCCTCCTCCCTGCCCATCACCCACTTTCCCCTCTCCCCCACACCCCATCAACCCTCAGTTTGTTCTCTGTATTTAAGAGTCTCTTATGGTTTGCCTCCCTCTCTATTTGTAACTTTTTTCCCCCTTCCCCTCCCTCATGGTCTTTTGTTAAGTTTCTCAAGATCCTCATATCAGTGGAAGCATATGTTATCTTTCTCTGACTGACTTATTTCACTTAGCATAATTCCATCCACATTGCTGCAGATGGCCAGATTCCATTCTTTCTCATTGACAAGTAGTATTCCATTGTGTCTATAAACCACATCTTCTTTATCCATTCATCAGTTGGTGGACATTTGGGCTCTTTCCAAAATATGGCTATTGTTGACAGTTCTGCTGGAAACATGGGGTACATGTGCCCCTATGCATCAGCACTCCTGTATTCCTTGGGCAAATTCCTAGCAGTGCCATTGCTGGGTCACAGTGTAGTTCTATTTTAATTTTTTGAGGAACCTCCACACTGTTTTCCAGAGCGGCTGCACCAGTTTGCATTCCCACCAACAGTGCAAGAGGGTTCCCATTTTGCCACATCCTCGCCAGCATCTCTAGTCTCCTGATTTTAGCCACTCTGACAGGTATGAGGTGATATCTCAGTGTGGCTTTGATGCGTATTTCTGTTGAAGAGTGACGTTGAGCATCTTTTCATGTGTCTGTTGGCCATCTGGATGTCTTCTTTGGAAAAGTGTCTATTCATGTCTTTGCCCATTTCTTTAATGGATTATTTGTTTTTTGGGTGTTGAGTTTGGTGAATTCTTTATAGATTTTGGATACTAGCCCTTTATCCAATATGCCATTTGTAAATATCTTTTCCCATTCTGTCAGTTGCCTTTTAGTTTTGTTGATTGTTTCCTTTGCAGTGCAGAAGCTTTTTATCTTGATGAGGTCCTAATAGTTTATTTATGCTTTTAATTCCCTTGCCTTTGGAGACATGTCGAGCAAGAAATTGCTGCAGCTGAGGTCAAAGAGGTTGTTGCCTGCTTTCTCCTGTGGGTTTTGATGGTTTTCTGTCTCACATCTAGGTCTTTCATCCATTTTGAGTTTATTTTTGTGTATGGTTTAAGAAGGTGGTCTAGTTTCATTCTTCTGCATGTTGGTGTCCAGTTGTCCCAGCACCATTTGCTAAAGAGACTGTCTTTTTTCCATTGGACACTGTTTCCTGCTTTGTCAAAGATTAGTTGGCCATACATTTGTGTGTCCAATACTGGGTTCTCTATTCTATTCCTTTGGTCTATGTGTCTGTTTTTGTGCCAATGCCATACTGTCTTGATGATTACAGCTTTGTAGTAGAGGCTAACGTCTGGGATTGTGATGCCTCCTAATTTGGTCTTCTTCAAAATTACTTTGGCTATTCAGGGCCTTTTGTGGTTCCATGCAAATTTTAGGATGGCTTATTCTAACTTCGAGAAGAATGCTCGTGCAATTTTGATTGGGATTGCATTGAATGTGTAGATTGGTTTGGGTACTATTGACATTTTAACAATATTTATTCTTCCAATCCATGAGCATGGAATGTTTTTCCATTTCTTTGTATCTTCTTCAATTTCCTTCATAAGCTTTCTATAGTTTTCAGCATACAGATCTTTTACATCTTTGGTTAGATTTATTCCTAGGTATTTTATGCTTCTTGGTGCAATTATGAATGGGATCAGTTACTTTATTTGTCTTTCTGTTGCTTCATTATTAGTATATAAGAATGCAACTGATTTGTGTACGTTGATTTTGTATCCTGTGACTTTGCTGAATTCATGTATCAGTTTTAGCAGACTTTTGGTGGAGTCTATCGGGTTTTCTGTGTATAATATCATGTCATCTACAAAAAGTGACAGCTTGATTTCATCATTGCCAATTTTGATGCCTTTCATTTCTTTTTGTTGTCTGATTGCTGATGCTAGCACTTCCAACACTATGTTAAACAACAGCGGTGAGAGTGGACATCCCTGTCGTGTTCCTGATCTCAGGGGGAAAGCTCTCAGTTTTTCCCCATTGAGGATGATATTAGCTGTGGGCTTTTCATAAATGGCTTTTATGATGTTAAGTTATGTTCCTTCTATCCTGACTTTCTCGAGGGTTTTTATTAAGAAAGGATGCTGAATTTTGTCAAATGCTTTTTCTTCATCGATTGACAGGATCATATGGTTCTTTTCTTTTATTAATGTGATGTATCACATTGATTGATTTGTGAATGTTGAACCTGCCCTGCATCCCAGGAATGAATCCCACTTGATCATGGTGAATAATTCTTTTTATATGCTGTTGAATTCGATTCGCTAGTATCTTATTGAGAATGTTTGCATCCATATTCATCAGGGATATTGGCCTGTAGTTGTCTTTTTTTACTGGGTGTCTGTTTGGTTTAGGAATAAAGTAATGTTGGCTTCATAAAATGAGTCTGGAAGTTTTCCTTCCCTTTCTACTTTTTGGAATAGCTTGAGAAGGATAGGTATTATCTCTGCTTTAAACGTCTGGTAGAACTCCCCTGGGAAGCCATCTGGTCCTGGACTCTTATTTGTTGGGAGATTTTTGGTAACTGATCTAATTTCTTTGCTGGTTATGGGTCTATTCAAGTTTTCTATTTCTTCCTGTTTGAGTTTTGGATGTGAGGGTGCTTAGGAATTTGTCCATTTCTTCCAGGTTGTCCAGTTTGTTGGCATATAATTTTTCATAGTATTCCCTGATAATTGCTTGTATCTCTGAGGGATTGGTTGTAATATTTCCATTTTCACTCCTGATTTTATCTATTTGGGTCATCTCCCTTTTCTTTTTGAGAAGCCTGGCTAGAGGCTTATGAATTTTGTTTATTTTTTCAAAAAACCAACTCTTGGTTTCGTTGATCTGCTCTACAGTTTTTTTAGATTCTATATTGTTTATTTCTGCTCTGATCTTTATTATTTCTCTTCCTCTGCTGGGTTTAGGCTGTCTTTGCTGTTCTGCTTCTATTTCCTTTAGGTGTGCTGTTAGATTTTGTATTTGGGATTTTTCTTGTTTCTTGAGATAGGCCTGGA
>NW_026059143.1:0-11579 GCF_023721935.1 Panthera uncia | reverse complement strand
TTTTCAGCCTCAGGAATAGAGACATGAAGAATGCGTTCAGAAAGCTGCTGGCAAAGAGGAGTTTCTGAATACATAATCCTGGCTTGTAGGTGCATGATTGTGTGTTCCCTAATGTCAGTAGGCATTTATCATGCGATGTCAGGAGAAGGCTTGCCATTGGCCTTTTACCAGAGGTTGGCATGTAGGAAACCAGAGACTGGGAGCTAAACAATCACAAACATTACTTAGTTTTAAAAAAGTTGTTCAGGGGCGCCTGGGTGGCTCAGTCGGTTAAGCGGCCGACTTCAGCTCAGGTCATGATCTCACGGTCCGTGAGTTGGAGCCTCGCGTCGGTCTCTGTGCTGACAGCTCAGAGCCTGGAGCCCGTTTCAGATTCTGTGTCTCCCTCTCTCTCTGACCCTCCCCTGCTCATGCTCTGTCTCTCTCTGTCTCAAAAATAAATAAACGTTAAAAAAAATTAAAAAAAAAAAGTTGTTCAATTAGTTCTATTTCTACTGGCTGTTCCTCAAGATAGTACACTTCTGTCAGTCACCCTCCGGGCATCCTGCACCATGGATGGCTTTGGAAGAGCAAGATTGTGGAAGGGAAAAACAACCCCTGTGACCACAACACTAAGAGGTGCTTTAAAATATCTAAAGATTCAATGGTGGAAGAATTTTTCTAAGCAACATTGTCAGGCATTGTGCTGTGCCTCCCAGGAGAAAAACATTTCTCATAAGTGATATACTATGTAGAAATCATCAACGGTCTATTGTGCATGTCTGGATTGATGTGTATATTTGGTCAGTTCTATGCCATAATGATTACAGAAGTTTCTTTTAAACACTGTTCATGACTGTGTTCTTCACGTGACTGTCAGAGGCTCCCTCTGAATATACAGGATATCTTGAAACATTGATCCAACAGGCAAACAAGGCAGTGGAGTCTCTCTGAAAGTCAGGGTCCCTGGATGAGGCCTGGAAATAACCCCCACGGTCTTTAAAAGGAAGACATTCAGAGCAAATGTGTAAAAAAAAGCACATGTTATGATATTGAAGGATTTGACAATGAAAGGTATTTTGGAACAATTTTGGCAGACATATGATGTACAGTGAAGGAAACCAGATGAACATCGTGTCAAATCCTGGGGATTTTCTGACTTCTTTCCTCAGTTCTATTGTTAACCCAATTCGTGCTCTCTCCTGTGGGATGTAACCTTTGTGTTGGGGTTTCGTGTGCATCCGGTATTTGACAAATGTGGGGACAATGTCTGTTCCCCATCATTTACGGGGACGTTATTAAGCTAACTGAGATAATGAACAAAAAATATTATGAACACACTCTGATTATGATTACCTCTTGCCATGACTCTATGTTCTTCTCTGGGACCATCTTGTGCCTCACATACAGGCAGAATATGTCCCCTCTTCAATCTGTGCTCACTGCCTCCATGACAATGTTTCTTCGACTTTGGTTCCACCCTGAGAACTGACTATCCAATCTAAGGAAGTCATAAAGTCTTGTAAACAGATGCCAACAATTTACCCAGTCATGGTGGGCATAGAGAATATGACGAAGTGTAGACTCAAGTTCCTAAACTTGAGTTTGGACCCATTAACTTGCATCTACCTGATATGGTGACTGTGGAGGCATTGCTAGTTGCCTACTTAATATTCATTGCTGAGATAGAAATAAGTACTTGCAGGGGAGCTGGAAAATACCTACAGGTGTAAAAGTCAAGAAACACACTTGTAAATAAATCATGAATCAAATGAAAATCTTGGGAATCCTGGAAAAATGGTTTGAATTGGAGAAAATGAAAACACTACAAGTCAAAGCTGGTGGGACATAGCTTTTCAGTGTTTACATGGAAATCCACGGCCTCCAAAATGCGTATTAGATAAGTTCACAGGGTGAAAATTAATAACCTAAGCTTTCCTGTCAAGAATTCAAAACAGGAATAATAAACGAGCACAAAAAGATCGTAAAGAATAAAATGAATAGATAAGCGCAGAATTAATTAAATAATAGTTTTCAGTACAGTGGCTCAAAAAGTCAAAAAGTGGAATGTTGAAAATAATCCTAAATCGTCTTGTTCCCCGGTGAGACTGATGAAGAAATTAAGACAGGAAATATAACTAAACAATGATGGGAATGAAAATTGGGGCACTTCTCAGTTCACACCCACACCTAAAAGATGAGACAATCCTGTGAGTGATTCCATGATCATGGATTTGAGAACTTACACAAAGTTGGAAAGTTCCTAGAGAACACATATTAAAGTTGACCTGAGGAAACCAGCCGTTTCATTTTCAAGAAATAGAATTTTAGTTAATATATTCTACATCAACAAGAGGCAAACAAACCTCCGAATCCTTTAAGCTTCACTAGGAGATTTTGGCAATTTTCTAAAGTGGATGTTATGCCAAAAGTGCCCAAAACCTTGCCTGGAATAGAAAAGAGTAAAGACTCCTCAACTCAGTTTTGGGACCAGTACCATCTAGAAACGGGATTTTGACCTCTCGCTCAGGAGCATAGACGCAGAACTCGGAGGGAAAACTCAAGTTGGATTTAGTTCAGAGATTCAAGGTTGACACATTTGAAATAGATCAGTAGAATTTATCACATTATCAAAATAAGGGATATTAATCAAGTAATTATTTTATTGATGAAGAAGAACTTTTGGATAAAGTTGAATATCCACTCAGGGATGAATAAAACCTATTAGCATAATAGGAATCAAAAGAATCTTCCTGGGACGCCTGGGTGGCTGGTTAGTTAAGCGTCTAACTCTTGATTTTGGCTCATGATCTCATGATGTCATGATCTCACAGTTCGTGGGGTCTAGCTCCGCATCTGGCTCTGCACTCACGGTGGGGTGCCTGCATGGGATTCTCTCTCTGCCCTTCCTGTTCTCTCTCTCTCTCTCTCTCTCTCTCAAAATAAATAAATAAACGTTACAAATATATTTACTTGAACTCATCAGGCGATCAAACTTCCTTTTGTATCTGAGTGCAGTTGACACACTATGTTATGTTGGTTTCGGGAGTACAGCCTTGGGATTCGAAAATCCAACTTCTCACTTCGTTGTGAAACATTTAAACGCATCCCCGCTCACTCAGGAACAAGACAAGAATGGCTTCTCCCATCGTGCCCTTGCTGTCTTATTCCAGACAATCAGTTCAATAAAATGGAGCAAAAGACAGAAGGAGTATACAGGAAGAAACACAGTCATTTCTCATGAATTATAAAGTTTTTTATTTAGAAAACCCAAAACTAATCAGCAGACAAATCATTAGAATTAGCCTTCATTTTAAGGCTAAGGACTTGGTACATGAGCAAATAACCCGCATCCCCATAAATTCACAACAATTGGAATCTGGTTTTCAGAAACCATATCACATTTTGAAGTGCCGAAATATCAAAGTCCTAGAAAAAGTTTGCCAAAAGTCATGCAAGAGGTCTCCATGGAAAACTGCAAAGCATTATTAAAATAACCCTAAAAGACCTATGCAAATGATGAGGTGCTCTTTGTCACGGATTAGAAGACTCCGTGCGGTGCAGATGCCCATTCTCCCCATGCCAACTTAGGTTTCAAAGAAATCCCAGGGACAATCCCAACAGTGTCCTTTCTTGCGTGTGAAAACTATAAGGGGATTTAAAATTAATATGGATTTACAAATAGCCACGACTCTCTTGAAGAATACCGTGACATGATTTGTTTTACCGGATATCAAGTCTCATCATGCAGCCATAGTGTGAAAGTGGTCCACGTTTCAAAGACACCAACATGGAGAAGAGAGCCCCAAAGACCCACGCACACGTGGGCACTGGGGCATATTTATGATAAATCTGGCTTTGCAGAGCGGTTGGACAACAATAGACTTTTCAAAAACTCACGCTTGCAAAGTTGCGTATCCGTAGAGGCAAAAGGAAACCTGTCTCCCGAAACAACAACAGCGGCAAAATCAGTTTCTGGGTATCAAAACCTGACTGTGAAAGGCAGAAGATAAACCTTCTAAATGTTGCTATGAAAAAAATTGTCTTCACAACATCCTTGGGACATGAGAGATTGTTTAAACTGGACGTTAAAATCTTAACTAAAAATGAGAAGATCGAGTGAATTAAAATCGAGAAATTGTGTTCATTAAAGAAGAATTGGCCAGCAAATGGACAGACAAGTCACATAAAACTGAAAAGAAATCGAAGGAGAAGATTAATGTGCAATTTAAGAGAGTGATTACTTTTGGAGGGAGGAGGCTGGGATAGGGAGGGACACACAGAAGGACTAGTCGCTGGCAAACTCTAGTTTGATCTCTTCCTTCATCTGGGTAGGGATTACAAAAGTCTTTGCTTGCAAAAATGTTCACTGAGCTCTATATTTGTTTGGATGACTTTCTGAATCTGTGTTTTCTTTTAAAAACATACAGACTAAACAAGGAGCTCCATTGATTGAGAGTAAATACCCCCAACACATACAATTGGCAAAAGGCTCATACACAGTGTGTGTAAAAACCATCCCAAAACCAAACAAGATAGTACAATCCAATCAAAATGGTAACCAGGGGCCTCAGGAACCCTTCTCGTAACCACCCTGTCATTCACGGTAACCTGCAGCAGTTAGGAAGGTCCAAAAGATGAGTGAGATGTGGATATTAGTGTAGCATTAGTACAACTCTTTGCTTTCGAGCAATTTTCCTCACGCTATTGTTTTATACATCGAGCTAGAGATTGTAGCATGCATTTTTAATTTCATACATCCTATGTAAAGTTAATATTGAATGATTTCCAGTAAAATATAGAAAAGTTGCAATGACGTAGCTCCATTTACTTAAATCTACCAACACATTGCTAGAATTTTTAGACGGGCATATGCCTTTTTAAAGAAATTAAGAGAATACTGATACATGCGTAGGTGATCGTTTCGATTTAACCTCACACTCAGTTTCAGGTTTCTTCATCGTCCCCTGTGCATCCAAGTTACCATGGGTTTCATTTGTCTTCAGCCTTCCCTTAGTATTTACTACACCGCATGCTGGCTAGCAACTCTCTTCATTTTTTTGTCTGAGGATTTCTTCATTTTGCCTTCATTTGTGAAACACAGTTTTGCCGGATAAAAACTTCCTCGTCCAGGGGGTACCTTTCTTCATCTTCCCCTGTGTCATTTTCAGTGTCTCTGTCCTCCCCAGTTTCTGAGGCACATACTGCCCTTAATGACATCGCCTTCTTACTCTATGTAATGTGTCACATTTCCCTCGTCGTTTCAGTATTTTCTCGTTGCCTTGGCTTTCATCAGTGTGATCATGAGGTGTCTAGATGTGCTTTTGTGTTTTTCTTACTTGTGATTTGTTGAACATCTTGACTTGGTTGTGGTGTTCCACCAAACCCGGGCAGTTTTCAGCGGTTATCTCTTCAAATATTTTCTTCCTCTGTATCTTTTGGTTTCGTCCCGATATTCCAATTATGCAAATGTTGGGCTACTTGATATTGTCTCGAAAATCTCACAGAATTGATTCACTTCTAAATTTCATTTATTTAAGTTCAAGTTAGTGAACATACAGTGTACTAATGTTTTCAGGAGTAGAACCCACCGATTCCTCACTTACATATAACACCCAGTGCTCATCCCAGCAAGTGCCCTCCTTAATGCCCCTCCCCCGTTTGGCCCATCCCCCACCCACCTCCCCTCCAGCAACCCTCAGTTTGTTCTCCGTATTAAAGAGTCTCTTATAGTTTGCCTCCCTCTCTGTTTTTCTCTTATTTTTCCTTTCTTTCCCCTATGCTCATCTATTTTGTTTCTGAAATGTCATATATGAGTGAAAACATAGGATATGTGTCTTTCTCTGACTGACTTATTTCACTAGGATGAAATTGATTAATTTTAAGTCTAGTTGTTTCTTCTTGAGATTGACTGATTTCTACTGATTTATTTTCCAATTCATTGGTCCTTTCTTCTAATATCTCCAAAATGCTGCTGAGCCTTTTTCACATATATATGCCAGTAATACATAAAATAAATAATATTTCATGGCAAAGGCAATTTATTCCAAGAATGCAGGACTGATTTAGTATTTGAAAGTATGTTGACTGCATTCACTAAACTAATCAAATAAATGGAAAAAATTAATATACTCATCTCAATATTTGTAAAAATGTACTTGTAAAAATCGATATCCATTGCTGATTTTTAAAAAACTCTGTTTCTATTTAAACCACCCTCCTGCCTCATTGTGAAATATTGAATTCTTTTCTCTAGAATGAGCAATTTGACCACTCTATACATCGTCGTACCAGAGATGCAAACCAGCGTGGTAATGGAAGCAAAGGATACAAAAGATGAAATGATTTGAAAGGAATGGTGAAACCCTTCATTTGCAGATAACATGACTGAATATCTAAAAAGTCTTACTAAATCTACAGAAGGACTACAAACCTAAGAAGCACATTTAGCAAGTTCTCAGGTCAATTGTTTTTCCTTATATTAGATACCAAAAATAAAAAATTACTTTTTTATAAACAGAGAGAGAGAGGGGGCAGAGGAAGGGGACAGAGAAAGAGAGAGAGAGAGAATCATAAGCCAGCTCCAAATTCATTGTGGATCCTGACATGGGGCTTGAGCCCACACCCCTGAGATCGTGATGTGAGCTGAAATCAAGTGTCAGACACTCAACTAACCGAACCAACTAGGTGCCCCAGGAATTACATTTTTAGATGTTAATTTCAATAGCCTCAAAACATAGACAGTTAGGATAAACACTTAGAATTCAATTGAGGACAAGATGAGGAAGTATTCTGTACTGAAATGATAAACAGTAATGCAACAGATTAAATAGATTAAATAAATGGACACAATCAATTTTATGGATAAAAATACTCAATATTGTAAAAATTCATCTGTTGGTTCAATGCAACTCAATGAAAAATTGAAACAGGATTTAGAGCACCCGAGTGGCTCAGTCAGTTAAGCGTCCGACTCTGGCTTAGGTCATGATCTCACGGTTCGTGAGTTCGAGCCCCGCGTCGGGCTCTCTGCTGACAGCTCGGAACCTGGAGCCTGCTTCGGATTCTGTGTCTCCCTCTGTCTCTGCCTCTCCCCTGCTTGTGCTCTGTGCCCCTCTGTTTCTCTCTGTTTCTCTCTCTTTCAAAAGTAAATAAACATTAAAAAATTGTTTTAGTTCAAACAGGATTTGTGTAGAAATTGTCAAGTGAATTCTAAAGACTTATCTGGCAATGAAAAGATCTATAAACAATCATGAGAGACTGGGATGAATTAAACACCTGATCTCAAAATCACTGTAAAGTAAACAACAATGAAAACTCTGTGCTGCTAGCAAAAAGGTAGATATAGAGATCAATGAGAAATATAAAGTCCAGAAATAGTCACATCTGTGTATAGGTCCATCGGTTTCCATAAAGTTCCTTGTGCAAATTAATGAGGAAAGGAAAGTCTTTCCAACCGATGGTACTGAAACCACTACATTTCAGTATAAAAAAACTAAACTAAGCTAAAACCTTAATCCTGACTTCATCCTATAGACACAAATTATCCCAGATGAGGCTGAGATCTAAATGCCTGAAAGTACAGAGCAACTAAGAGAATACACAGGACAATATCCTCATGACCTTGAGAGAGGCAAAGAAACTTTTTAGGCAGCAGACAAAAAGGAAAAGACATAAAAAGTTGATCAATCAAACCACAAAAATGAAACTTCTACAACACAAAGAGCAGATGCAGAGCAAAATGGTAGGACAACTTCATAAGAAATGCCAGTCTTTTGAAATGTTTACATTTTTTTCCTTTTTTATATTTTGTAATTGTTAAAACTTCTAAACTTTTTTAAATTTAAAATTTAGTTAACGTACAATGCAGTGTCGCCTTCAGGAGTCGAATTCAGTGATGCATCACTTACATACAACAACACTTGGTGCTCATCACAACAAATGCCCTCCTTAATACTCATCACCCATCCAGCCCATCTCCCACCCCCTGCCTCCATCAACCTTCAGTTTGTCCCGTATCATTAAGAGTCTCTTTCGGTTTGTTTCCTTCTCTTCTCTTTTCCCCCCATTCCCGTAGGTTTATCTGTTTTGTTTCTTAAATTCCACATATGAGTGAAATCAGATGGTATTTGTCTTTCTCTGCTTGACGTGTTTCACTTAGCACAACACTTTCTAGTTCCATCCACGTTGTTGCACATGGCAAGATTCCATTCTTTTCTGATGGCTGAGAAAGATTTTATTGTGTATGTATACATCTTCTTTATCCATTCATCAGTCGTTGGAGATGTGGACTCTCTCCATAGTTAGCCTATTTTTGATTATGCTGCTATACACATTGGGATGCATGTTCCCTTTCAAACCCATATTTTTCTATCCTATCAGTGAATACCCAATAGTGCAATTGTGAAATTGTAAGGTAGTTCCATTTTTAGTTTCTTGAGGAACCTCCATAGTGTCCTCCAGAGTGGCTGTACCAATTTGCATCCCCACCAAGAGTACAAGAGGATTCTGTTTTCTTCACATCCTTGCCAACACCTATTGCTTCGTGCGTTATTGACTTTAGCCACTCTGACAGAGGTGAGGTGGTATCTCATCGTGGTTTTGATTTCTACTCTCCTGATGACGAGTGATGTCGAGCACTTTTCATGTGTATGTTCGTCATCTAGACTGCATCTTTGGAAAGGTGTCTGTTCATGACTTCTGTCCATTTCTTCACTGGATTACTTACAGTTTTGGTGTTGATAAGTTCTTAATAGATTTTGGGTGCAAATCCTTTATCACATATGTAATTTTCTAATATCTTCTCTCATTCCATAGGCTGCCTCTTAGTTTTGTTGATTGTATCCTTTGCTGTGCAGAAGCTTTATCTTGAGGAAGTCTTTATACTTTGTGTTTCCTTTTGTTTCCCTTTCCTTTGGCCACGTGTCTAGTAGGAAGTTGCTCTGGCCAAGGTCAAGGAGGATCTGTGTTCTCCTCTAGGATTTGGATGGTTTCCTGTCTCACATTTAATTCGTTCATCCATTTTGAATTTAGTTTTCTGTATGGGGTAAGAAAGTGGTCCAGTTTCATTCTTCTGCATGTTGCTGTCTAGTTTCCCCAAACCCTCACAAAGTCGGGAGAGATGGAACCTAACTCAACATCATAAAGGCCATATATGAAAGACTCATGCTAATATGATCCTCAATTGAGGGCGAAATTGAGAGCCTTTCCCCTAGCGTCAGGAAGAAGACTGCGTTGTTCATTCTCACCATTACTATTTAACACAGTACTGGACGTCTTAATGTCAGCAGTCATACAAAAAAAGGGACAAAAGGGCATACAAATTGGCAAGGAAGAAGTGAAACTTTCACCGTTTGCAACAGATGGTACTCTGCATGAAAAACCGAAAAAAGACCCCAAACAATTGCTAGAACTGATAAATAAATTCAGCAGTGTCACAGCATGTAAAATGAACATATAGAAATCTTTGCATTTCTACCCACCAATAATGAAGTAACGGAAAGAGAAATCAAGAAAGCTATCCCACGTACAATTGGATCAAAAACCGTGAGATACTTAGGAATGAGCCTAACCAAAAAGATAAAAGATGAGGATGCTGAGAACTATAGAAATCTTATGAAAGAATTGAAGAAGACACCAAGAAATGGGAGAACATCGATGCTCACAGATTGGAAGAACAAACAATGTGAAATACTACACAAAGCAGTCTACACATTCACTGCAATCCCTATCAAAATAACGCCAGCATTTTTCACAGAGCTAGAGCAAATAATTCTAAACTGTGTAGAGAACCAGAAAAGACCCCGAATGGTCAATGTAACCTTGAAAGAAGAAAACCAAAGCTGGAGGCATACAATTCCGGACTTCAAGCTGTATTACAAAGCTGTGATCCACACGACACTATGGTACTGGCACAAAAACAGACACACAGGACAATGGAACAGAGTAGAGAACCCTAGATGGACTCACAATGAGATGGTCAACGAATCCTCGACAAAGCAAGAAATGCCGTTTTCTACAAGGCTGAACAGAGACCTAGTGAGCGTATTGCCACACAAAGACTTGTATGAATACGTTGAGCTGCTTAATTCGTACTGATGCGCAGAGTTCTTTCCAGAGAATGTTTTGTAAGCCCTGGGAAAGCGATTGGGGTAACTGCTGAAACGTCGGCGATGTTCTGCTCTCAAGGCCGTGGAACACAATAGCACTGTGAGATCCAGAGTCCCCTGATCTCCCAGGAGCCAGTTAGGGAAGAGGCACACTGTGATTACTTAGCAGTCCTTGAAACTGCACCTCTTCCCTGCACGCTTTCACACAAACACCAGATGTGTGTTTGGTCTATGTCTGCAGGCTCCTTGTGGTTTCTTCCCATGCTTTGACATCCTTTGGTGTTTATCCCTGGTGAACATGAAAGAGACACCATGTGCAGTTGGCTGTTATTTGTGTTTCACTGGCAGAGGCAGCCCTGCACATCCACTCAGTCTAAGCGTCTGGGAACTTTTTCTTCAGTGCGCGGCTACACTTTGAAAAACGAGACGCAGCCCAAATGACCGTGAGCATGTGAAAACATACACAAGTTGTGGAATGTGCATGCCAAGAACTAAAACTCGGGAGTGAAAGGGAATAAAGGGGAAACAACATGGAAAATCTCAGAGCATTAGGCGAGTGAAAGCAGCCATAAGCAACACCATTTGCACACCATGTCTCCGTTTCTGAATTCAGAGAACAAGAAAGTGTTGTCGAAATCACCCCCCTGATGGCCCTTGCGGCTCTGGTTGGACAAGGGCACCAAGGAACTTCCTGAAAGGATGGAAAAGTCCCAGGTCTTGAGCTCAGTTTGATTAGTTATGAAAATGCAAATTAAACAACACACTTCTGAATAACCAGTGGGTCAGAGGACAACTCAAAAGAGAAACACAAATATATATATATATCTTGCCAGACGACAATCACAAACTTACAAGATGCATCAAAAGCATCTGCTACAGGAAAATTTGTATCGATAAATAACCCTCATTGAGAAGAAAGATCCCAAATACATAGCCTATCTTGACACCTGACAGAACTAGAAAAAGAATGCACTAATCCCAAAGACAGCAGAAGGAAGGAAATAACAAAGATGGGCACGGAAATAAATAAAGACTAGAAAGACAGTAGAGAAGATGGATGGAATTAACAGCAGGGGTGTTTATTTGTTGGTTGGTGAGTCTTGGAGGGGGTCTGATTACTGTCTCCAGATTGTGGACTCCAGCAGCTCTAAGACTGGGGGACTTAGGCAACAAGACCCAGGGAACTTGTCACTATGTTGTGCTTTGGGCCCCAAAACCCTGAGCTGCTCTTACCTTTTCCAGCATTCAGGTGTGTCTTCTTCGGTAATGCCCAGAGTTTTCAACTGTACTAAGTTGGAAGAACGGGGAAGGTCTTTCTACTCTGGGGTCTGACAACTATTGTTCTCAGCTCTGTGTTATCAGAACGTTTCCTAAATCTACCGAGTGAAACCTGTATCTCGGACCTTTACAGCGAGGCAAATAGAGGGATAAGCAGATAGACAGCTACAGCGTGCTGCAGGCTCAGAGGCTTTCAGTAAAAATCTACTGGCC